>NW_026893147.1:0-28274 GCF_033815535.1 Pezoporus flaviventris | reverse complement strand
TAATAACGGGAGGGGAATTCATTGGGAATAACGGGAGGGAACTCATTGGGAATAACGGGAGGGACCCGTTGGGAACACCGGGATAACGCTGGGATAACGGGACCGCCCCCAAGGTCCCTCCCCCCGTTACGTGGGGACGGGGCCGGACCGGGAGGCGCCGGGAGCGGGATAAGGGAGAGTGGGAGCGGAGCCGCTCGTTACCGGTAACACCGGGAGCGGGACCGGACCCGACCCCCCCCCGCACCCCCCTTCCGTTACCGGTAACACCGGGACCGGACCCCCCCCCCCCCCTTCCCATCCCGTTACCGGTAACACCAGGACCGGACCCCCCCCCCCCCCCTTCCCATCCCGTTACCGGTAACACCAGGACCGGACCCCCCCCCCCCCCCTTCCCATCCCGTTACCGGTAACACCGGGACCGGATCCCCCTTCCCATCCCGTTACCGGTAACACCAGGACCGGACCCCCCCCCCCCCATTCCCATCCCGTTACCGGTAACACCGGGACCGGACCCCCCCCCCCCATTCCCATCCCGTTACCGGTAACACCGGGAGCGGAGCCCGCGGCCATGGCTGAGGCTGACGGCGAGGACGATGTCCAGTTCCTGCGGACAGTGAGTGGGGACTGGGAGCACTGGGAGGGACTGGGATGGGGAATGGGGGCACTGGGAGCACTGGGATGGGACTGGGAGAGACTGGGATGGGACTGGGATGGGGGAATGGGGGCACTGGGGATGGACTGGGAACGACTGGGAAGGGACTGGGAAGGGACTGGGATGGGGGAATGGGGGCACTGGGAGCACTGGGATGGGACTGGGAGAGACTGGGATGGGACTGGGATGGGGGAATGGGGGCACTGGGATGGACTGGGAACGACTGGGAAGGGACTGGGATGGGGGAATGGGGGCACTGGGATGGACTGGGTGGGACTGGGATGGGAATGGGGGCACTGGGAGCACTGGGATGGGACTGGGTGGGACTGGGATGGGGAATGGGGGCACTGGGAGCACTGGGATGGGACTGGGAGGGACTGGGAAGGGACTGGGATGGGGAATGGGGGCACTGGGATGGACTGGGAGGGACTGGGAATGAGGGAATGGGGGCACTGGGATGGACTGGGATGGACTGGGAAGGGGAATGGGAGGGACTGGGAAGGGACTGGGATGGGGAATGGGGGCACTGGGATGGACTGGGAGGGACTGGGAATGAGGGAATGGGGGCACTGGGATGGACTGGGATGGACTGGGAAGGGGGAATGGGAGCACTGGGAGAGACTGGGAAGGGACTGGGAGGGACTGGGAAGGGACTGGGATGGGGAATGGGGGCACTGGGAGCACTGGGATGGACTGGGAAGGGACTGGGAAGGGGGAATAGGGGCACTGGGAGCGACTGGGAGGGACTGCGATGGGGAATGGGATGGGGAATGGGGGCACTGGGAGCACTGGGATGGACTGGGATGAACTGGGATGGACTGGGAAGGGACTGGGATGGGGAATGGGGGCACTGGGATGGACTGGGAATGAGTGAATAGGGGCACTGGGAGAGACTGGGATGGACTGGGAATGGGGAATGGAGGCACTGGGATGGACTGGGAGGGACTGGGAATGGGGAATGGGGCACTGGGAGCACTGGGAAGGGAATGGGAATGGGGGCACTGGGAGAGACTGGAAGGGACTGGGAATGGGGGCCCTGAGAGCACTGGGATGGATTGGGATGGACTGGGACTGGGGGCACTGGGAGCACTGGGAATGGACTGGGATGGGACTGGAGGAGAAGGGGAATGGGGGCTACTGGGGGCTACTGGGAGAGCAGGACCAAGGGGACTGGGGGATAACTGGGAACACTGGGAGGTGGAAATGGGGATCCTGGGGGGCAATGGGGGCCAATGGGAGTCAATGGGGGTCAATGGGAGTCAATGGGGGCCAATGGGAGTCAATGGGGGGCAATGGGAGTCAATGGGAGTCAATGGGGGCCAATGGGAGTCAATGGGGGTCAATGGGGGCCAATGGGAGTCAATGGGGGCCAATGGGAGTCAATGGGAGTCAATGGGGGCCAATGGGAGTCAATGGGGGTCAATGGGGGGCACTGGGGGGCACTGGAAAGGGGGGGGTAGTGCCGGCCCCTCCCCCACCCCCCACCTGTCCCCCTGGGGGTCACGTGGGCTCCCAAAAAAGCAACGTGTAAAGCCCCGGGGGGGGAGGGGAGCAGCTGCTGAGGGGGGGGTGGGGGAGGGGCGAAACCAAATCCGCCCCCCCCAGGGGGGTGGGGGAAGGGAGGGGGGAGGGGGTGCCCCAGATCCTTCCCTTGGCCCAGTTTGGCCTTAAAATGGGGGTGGGGGAGGGGATGGGGGGGATGGGGGGGGTGGGGGGAGGGGCGTGGGAACTGTTGAGCTCAGCGCTTTGGGGGGAGGGGGTTGAATCCCCTCCCCCCCCATTGCCCAAAGGGGAAACTGAGGCTCGAAGCCCCTCCCCCCCCCCCCCCCCCTTCCTTTAGCCCCGCCCCCTCCATTGGCATCCAGGAATCTGCCCCTCCCCCCCCCCCCCCACCGCGGGGGGAGGGGTTCGGAGCGATGGGAACAGGTGGGGGGGGGAGGGGACACAGGGAGGTCACCCCCTCCCCCACCCCATAGGGAGCCATGGGGGGCGCCTGCCCCATAGCGGGGGGGGGGGGTGGCATTGCCCTCTATGGGGGCTCCATTGTCCCCTTTGTGTCCCTATTGCCCTCTATGGGTCTGCCCCATTGCCCCCTATGGGCCCCATTGCCCGCTATGGGTCTGCCCCATTGCCCCCTATATGTCTGCCCCGTTGCTCTCTATGGGTCTGCCCCATTGCCCCCTATGTGTCCCTATTGGCCTCTATGGGGGCTCCATTGTCCCCTATGTGTCCCTATTGTGTGCTGTGGGTCTGCCCCATTGCTCCTTATGTGTCCCCATTGCCCCCTATGGGTCCCCATTGCCCGCTATGGGTCTGCCCCATTGCCCCCTATGTGTCCCCATAGCTCTCTATGGGTCTGCCCCATTGCCCCCTATGGGTCTGCCCTATTGCCCCCTATGTGTCTGCCCCGTTGCTCTCTATGGGTCTGCCCCATTGCTCCCTATGTGTCCCCATTGCCCGCTATGGGTCTGCCCCATTGCCCCCTATGTGTCCCCAGAGCTCTCTATGGGTCTGCCCCATTGCTCTCTATGGGTCTGCCCCATTGCCTGCTAGGGGTCTGCCCCATTACTCTGTATGGGTCTGCCCCGTTGCCCCCATATGTCCCATTGCCCCCTATGGGTCTGCCCCATTGCCCCCTATGTTTACCCACTGCTCTCTATGGGTCTGCCCCGTTGCTCCCTATGGGTCACCATTGTCCCCTATGTGTCCCGATTGCTCTCCATGGGTCCCCATTGCTCCCTATGGGTCTCCCCCATTGCCCCTGATATGTCTGCCCCATTGCTCTCTATGGGTCTGCCCCAACGCCCCCTATGTGTCTGCCCCATTGCCTGCTACGGCTCTGCCCCATTGCTCCCTATGGCTCTGCCACATTTGCCCCTATGGCTACGCCCCATTGCCCCCTATGGCTCTGCCCCATTGCCCCTATGGATCCCCATTGCCCCCTATGGATCCACATTGCCCCCTATGGGTCCGCCCCATAGCTCTCTATGGGTCCGCCCCATACCTCTCTATGGCTCTGCCCCATTGCCCGCTATGTGTCTGCCCCATTGCCCCCTATGGGTCCGCCCCATAGCTCACTATGGGTCCGCCCCATAACTCTCTATGGCTCTGCCCTATACCTCTCTATGGCTCTGGGCCATTGCTCTCTATGGCTCCGCCCCATTGCCCGCTATGTGTCTGCCCCATTGCCCCCTATGGGTCCGCCCCATAGCTCACTATGGCTCTGCCCCATTGCTCTCTATGGGTCCCACCCATAGCTCTCTGCCCCATAGCCCCCTATAGCTCCTCCCCACAGCCCCCTATAGCTCCGCCCCATCGCCCCCTATAGCTGCGCCCCTAGCCCCTATAGCTCCGCCCCATAGCCCCTATAGCTCTGCCCCATAGCTCCCTATGTGTCCCCATAGCCCCCTATAGCTCCGCCCCATAGCCCCTTATGGCTCCGCCCCACAGCCCCCTATAGCTCTGCCCCATCGCCTCCTATAGCTCCGCCCCATAGCCCCTATAGCTCCGCCCCACAGCCCCCTATAGCTCTGCCCCATAGCTCCCTATGTCGTCCCCACAGCCCCCTATAGCTCCGCCCCACACCCCCTATATCCCCGCCCCATAGCTCCCTATGGCTCCGCCCCATAGCTCCCTATGGCTCCGCCCCATAGCCCCCTATAGCTTCGCCCCATAGCTCCCTATGGCTTCGCCCCATAGCTCCCTATGGCTCCGCCCCATAGCCCCCTATAGCTTCGCCCCATAGCTCCCTATATCCCCGCCCCATAGCCCCCTATAGCTTCGCCCCATAGCTCCCTATATCCCCGCCCCATAGCCCCCTATATCCCCGCCCCATAGCCCCCTATGGCTTCGCCCCATAGCTCCCTATATCCCCGCCCCATAGCTCCCTATATCCCCGCCCCATAGCTCCCTATATCCCCGCCCCATAGCCCCCTATAGCTTCGCCCCATAGCTCCCTATATCCCCGCCCCATAGCCCCCTATAGCTTCGCCCCATAGCCCCCTATAGCTTCGCCCCATAGCTCCCTATAACCCCGCCCCATAGCCCCCTATAGCTTCGCCCCCTAGCTCCCTATATCCCCGCCCCATAGCTCCCTATATCCCCGCCCCCTAGCTCCCTATATCCCCGCCCCATAGCCCCCTATATCCCCGCCCCCATAGCTCCCTATAGCTTCGCCCCATAGCTCCCTATATCCCCGCCCCATAGCTCTCTATATCCCCGCCCCATAGCCCCCTATAGCTCCCTCCCCACACCCCCTATATCCCCGCCCCATAGCTCCCTATATCCCCGCCCCATAGCCCCCTATAGCTCCTCCCCACACCCCCTATATCCCCGCCCCATAGCCCCCTATAGCTTCGCCCCATAGCTCCCTATATCCCCGCCCCATAGCTCCCTATATCCCCGCCCCATAGCCCCCTATAGCTTCGCCCCATAGCTCCCTATATCCCCGCCCCATAGCTCCCTATATCCCCGCCCCATAGCTCCCTGTATCCCCCGCCCCATAGCCCCCAATAGCTTCGCCCCATAGCTCCCTATATCCCCGCCCCATAGCTCCCTATATCCCCGCCCCATAGCCCCCTATAGCTTCGCCCCATAGCTCCCTATATCCCCGCCCCCTAGCTCCCTATATCCCCCGCCCCATAGCCCCCTATAGCTTCGCCCCATAGCTCCCTATATCCCCGCCCCATAGCCCCCTATAGCTTCGCCCATACCTCCCTATATCTTCGCCCATAGCTCCCTATATCCCCGCCCCATAGCCCCCTATATCTTCGCCCCATAGCTCCCTATATCCCCGCCCCATAGCCCCCTATAGCTTCGCCCATAGCTCCCTATATCTTCGCCCCATAGCTCCCTATATCCCCGCCCCATAGCCCCCTATATCCCCGCCCCCTAGCTCCCTATATCCCCGCCCCATAGCTCCCTATATCCCCGCCCCATAGCCCCCTATATCCCCACCCCATAGCTCCCTATATCCCCGCCCCATAGCTCCCTATATCCCCGCCCCATAGCTCCCTATATCCCCGCCCCATAGCCCCCTATAGCTTCGCCCCATAGCTTCCTATATCCCCGCCCCCTAGCTCCCTATATCCCCGCCCCATAGCCCCCTATAGCTTCGCCCCATAGCTCCCTATATCCCCGCCCCATAGCTCCCTATATCCCCGCCCCATAGCTCCCTATATCCCCGCCCCATAGCCCCTATAGCTTCGCCCCATAGCTCCCTATATCCCCGCCCCATAGCCCCCTATAGCTTCGCCCCATAGCCCCCTATAGCTTCGCCCCATAGCTCCCTATATCCCCGCCCCATAGCCCCCTATAGCTTCGCCCCATAGCCCCCTATAGCTTCGCCCCCTAGCTCCCTATATCCCCGCCCCATAGCCCCCTATAGCTTCGCCCCATAGCTCCCTATATCCCCGCCCCATAGCTCCTGTATCCCCGCCCCATAGCCCCCTATAGCTCCTCCCCACACCCCCTATATCCCCGCCCCACACCCCCTATATCCCCGCCCCATAGCTCCCTATATCCCCGCCCCATAGCTCCCTATATCCCCGCCCCATAGCTCCCTATATCCCCGCCCCATAGCCCCTTATATCCCCGCCCCATAGCCCCCTATGTCCCCCCACAGGAGGACGAGGTGGTCCTGCAGTGCTCGGCCTCGCTCCGCAATCAGCCGCTCAAGCTGTGCCTGGCGGCCGAGGGCTTCGGCAATCGATTGTGCGGCCTGGAGCCCACCTCCAACGCGCAGGTTGGACCCAACCATTGCTGCCTATGGGGCGGGGGGGGGGGGGATCGGGGGGGTCCATTGGGGGCTATGGGGGGGGATGGGGGTCTCATTGGGGGATATGGGGGTCTCATTGGGGCCTATGGGGGTCCCATTAATGTCTATGGGGGTCCCATTGATGTCCATGGGGGGATATGGGGGTCCCATTGATGTCTATGGGGGATATGGGGGTCCCCGTTGATGTCTATGGGGGTCCCATTGATGTCTATGGGGGTCCCATTGATGTCTATGGGGGGATATGGGGGTCCCGTTGATGTCTATGGGGGGATATGGGGGTCCCATTAATGTCTATGGGGGGATATGGGGGTCCCGTTGATGTCTATGGGGGTCCCATTGATGTCTATGGGGGTCCCATTGATGTCTATGGGGGATATGGGGTCCCATTGATGTCGATGGTGGTCCCATTGATGTCTATGGGGGGATATGGGGGTCCCATTGATGTCTATGGGGGATATGGGGGTCCCGTTGATGTCTATGGGGGGTATGGGGGTCCCGTTGATGTCTATGGGGGTCCCATTGATGTGTATGGGGGGATATGGGGGTCCCATTGATGTCTATGGGGGGATATGGGGGTCCCATTGATGTCTATGGGGGGATATGGGGGTCCTGTTGATGTGTATGGGGGTCCCATTGATGTCTATGGGGGGATATGGGGGTCCCATTGATGTCTATGGGGGGATATGGGGTCCCGTTGATGTCTATGGGGGTCCCATTGTTGTCTATGGGGGGATATGGGGGTCCCATTGTTATCTATTGGGGGATATGGGGGTCCCATTGATGTGTATGGGGGTCCCATTGATGTGTATGGGGGTCCCATTGATGTCTATGGGGGGATATGGGGGTCCCGTTGATGTCTATGGGGGTCCCATTGATGTGTATGGGGGTCCGTTGATGTCTATGGGGGGATATGGGCTCACATTGATGTCTATGGGGGTCCCATTGATGTCTATTGGGGGATATGGGGGTCCCATTGATGTGTATGGGGGTCCCATTGATGTCTATGGGGAGGAAATGGGGGTCCCATTGTTATCTATGGGGGGATGGAGACCCCATTGTTATCTATGGGTACAAGGGGCCCCCGTTGCCCCCTATGGGGCCCCCATTGTTATCTATGGGTCCCCCATTTTTATCTATGGGGTACAAGGGAACCCCATTGTTATTTATGGGGCCCCATTGTTATCTATGGGGGATGGAGACCCATTGGTATCTATGGGTACAAGGGGCCCCCATTGTTATCTATGGGTACAAGGGGACCCCGTTGTTATCTATGGGTACAAGGGGCCCCCGTTGTTATTTATGGGGCCCCCATTGTTACCTATGGGTACAAGGGGCCCCCGTTGTTATCTATGGGGCCCCCATTGTTATCTATGGGGTCCCCATTGTTACCTATGGGTACAAGTGGCCCCCCGTTGTTATCTATGGGGCCCCCATTGTTATCTATGGGGCCCCCGTTGTTATCTATGGGGTCCCCATTGTTATCTATGGGGCCCCCATTGTTATCTATGGGTACAAGGGGCCCCCATTGTTATCTATGGGGCCCCCATTGTTATCTATGGGGCCCCCGTTGTTATCTATGGGGTCCCCATTGTTATCTATGGGTACAAGGGGCCCCCATTGTTATCTATGGGGCCCCCATTGTTATCTATGGGGTACAAGTGGCCTCCGTTGTTATCTATGGGGCCCCCATTGTTATCTATGGGGCCCCCATTGTTATCTATGGGTACAAGGGGCCCCCATTGTATCTATGGGGCCCCCATTGTTATCTATGGGGCCCCCATTGTTATCTATGGGGTACAAGGGGCCCCCATTGTATCTATGGGGCCCCCATTGTTATCTATGGGGCCCCCATTGTTATCTATGGGTACAAGGGGTCCCCATTGTTATCTATGGGGCCCCCATTGTTATCTATGGGGCCCCCATTGTTATCTATGGGGCCGTGCCCCCCAGGCCGTGCCCCCGGACCTGGCCATCTGCTGCTTCGTGCTGGAGCAGTCGCTGTCGGTGCGGGCCCTGCAGGAGATGCTGGCAACGAGCGCCCAGCCCGGAGCCGAGGTGGGGCAGGGGGGCGCTATGGGGCGGGGGGGGGGGATATGGGGCAGGGGGGGGTCTATGGGGCAGGGCTCTATGGGGTAGAGAAGGGTCGATGGGGTCAGGATGCTCTATGGGGTGGAGGATGCTCTATAGGGTCAGGGATGTTCTGTAGGGTCAGGGCTGCTCTATGGGGTCAGGGATGCTCTATAGGGTCAGGGATGCTCTATAGAGTCAGGGGTGCTCTATGGGGCAGAGGATGCTCTATAGAGTCAGGGATGCTCTATGGGGTCAGGGATGCCCTATGGGGTCAGGATGCTCTATGGGGTGGAGGATGCTCTATAGAGTCAGGGATGCTCTATGGGGTGGAGGATGCTCTATAGAGTCAGGGATGCTCTATGGGGTCAGGGGATGCCCTATGGGGTCAGGATGCTCTATGGGGTGGAGGATGCTCTATAGAGTCAGGGATGCTCTATGGGGTGGAGGATGCTCTATAGAGTCAGGGATGCTCTATAGGGTCAGGGATGCTCTATGGGGTGGAGGATGCTCTATAGAGTCAGGGATGCTCTATAGGGTCAGGGATGCTCTATGGGGTGGAGGATGCTCTATAGAGTCAGGGATGCTCTATAGGGTCAGGGATGCTCTATGGGGTGGAGGATGCTCTATAGGGTCAGGGATGCCCTATGGGGTCAGGATGCTCTATAGGGTCAGGGATGCTCTATAGGGTCAGGGATGCTCTATACGGTCAGGGATGCTCTATGGGGTGGAGGATGCTCTATAGAGTCAGGGATGCTCTATAGGGTCAGGGATGCTCTATAGGGTTAGGGATGCTCTATAGGGTTAGGGGTGCTCTATGGGGTCAGATATGCTCTATAGAGTCAGGATGCTTTGTAGGGTTAGGGATGCTCTATGGGGTCAGGGATGCTCTATAGGGTCAGGTATGCTCTATGGGGCGGGGGGGTCTATGGGGCAGAGAAAGGTCGATGGGGTCAGGGATGCTCTATGCGGTCAGGGATGCTCTATAGGGTCAGGGATGCTCTATGGGTCAGAGATGCTCTATTGGGTCAGGGATGCCCTATGGGGTCAGGATGCTCTATAGAGTCAGGGATGCTCTATGGGGTGGAGGATGCTCTATAGGGTCAGGGATGCTCTATGGGGTCAGGGATACTCTATAGGGTCAGGGATGCTCTATGAGGTCAGGGATGCCCTATGGGGTCAGGATGCTCTATGGGGTGGAGGATGCTCTATAGAGTCAGGGATGCTCTATAGGGTCAGGGATGCTCTATGGGGAGGAGGATGCTCTATAGAGTCAGGGATGCTCTATAGAGTCAGGGATGCTCTATGGGGTGGAGGATGCTCTATAGAGTCAGGGATGCTCTATAGGGTTAGGGATGCTCTATGGGGTGGAGGATGCTCTATAGGGTCAGGGATGCTCTATGGGGTGGAGGATGCTCTATAGGGTCAGGGATGCTCTATAGGGTCAGGGATGCTCTATGGGGTGGAGGATGCTCTATAGAGTCAGGGATGCTCTATAGGGTCAGGGATGCTCTATGGGGTGGAGGATGCTCTATAGGGTCAGGGATGCTCTATGGGGTGGAGGATGCTCTATAGGGTCAGGGATGCTCTATGGGGTGGAGGATGCTCTATAGGGTCAGGGATGCTCTATAGGGTCAGGGATGCTCTATGGGGTCAGGATGCTCTATAGGGTTATGGGTGCTCTATGGGGTGGAGGATGCTCTATAGGGTCAGGGATGCTCTATTGGGTCAGGGATGCTCTATGGGGTCAGAGATGCTCTATGAGGTCAGGGATGCCCTATGGGGTCAGGATGCTCTATAGAGTCAGGGATGCTCTATGGGGTCAGGGATGCTCTATGGGGTCAGGGATACCCTATGGCCTCAGGGATGCTCTATGGGGTCAACGATGCCGTATGGGGTGAAGGATGCTCTGTGGGGTAAAGAGTGGTCCATGGGGTAACCAATGCTCTATGGGGTCAGTGATGCTCTATGGGGTGCAGGATGCTCTATGGGGTAAAGAGTGGTCCATGTGGTAACCGATGCTCTATGGGGCACGGGGGGAGGTTTCTATGGGGCAGAGGGGTCGTTAAGGAGGGGTTTGAGGGCTTCCAAGCCCCCTTTGACCCCCTTTTTCTCTCCACCCCCCCCCTGCCCCATTGCCCCCCCCCATTGCCCCCCACCAGGGGCTCGACCTGGATAAGTGGGTAGGTGCCACTGTGGTGCTGTGCCCCCCCCCTTCATCCCATCCCATCATCCCATTGGATCCCATCCCCATCCCATCATCCCATTGGATGCCGCCCCATTGGATCCCATCCCCATCCCATCATCCCATTGGATGCCGCCCCATTGGATCCCATCCCATCATCCCATTGGATCCCATCCCCATCCCATCATCCCATTGGATGCTGCCCCATTGGATCCCATCCCATTGGATGCCGCCCCATTGGATCCCATCCCATCATCCCATTGGATGCTGCCCCATTGGATCCCCTCTTATCCCATTGGATCCCCTCCTATCCCATTGGATCCCCCCCCTCCCTGCCCCATAGCGTCCTCGTGTGACCCCAACCCCTCTGCATGGCCCCCCAACCCACCAGGGCTTGCATAAGAGGGGGGCACAAGGGGTGCCCCAATACGAGGGGGTCCCCGTCCCCCCCCCCACAACAAGGGGGGGGGGTGTTGGGGTCCCCCCCCTGACCCACATGTGTTCCTCCCTCCCCCCAAGTCTTCACAGGGTGGGGGGCACCGCACGCTGCTCTATGGGCACGCCATCCTGCTGCGGCACTCGCACAGCGGCATGGTATGGGGGGCTATGGGGGGCAATGGGGGGCTATGGGGTATGGGGGGCTATGGGGGGCTATGGGGTATGGGGGGCTATGGGGGGCTATGGGGTATGGGGGGGTATGGGGTATGGGGGGGTATGGGGGGGTATGGGGTATGGGGGGGTATGGGGGTAATGGGGTATGGGGGGCAATGGGGTATGGGGGTAATGGGGTATGGGGGGTATGGGGGGCTATGGGGTATGGGGGGGTATGGGGGCAATGGGGTATGGGGGGCAATGGGGTATGGGGGGTATGGGGGGGAATGGGGTATGGGGGGGTATGGGGGGTAATGGGGTATGGGGGGTATGGGGGGCAATGGGGTATGGGGGGTATGGGGGGTAATGGGGTATGGGGGGCAATGGGGGGCAATGGGGTATGGGGCATATTGGGGGCAATAGGGTATGGGGGGCAATGGAGTATGGGGGGAATGGGGTATGGGGGGCAATGGGGTATGGGGGGGTATGGGGGGCAATGGGGTATGGGGCATATGGGGGGCAATGGAGTATGGGGGGCAATGGGGTATGGGGGCTATTGGGGGCAATGGAGTATGGGGGGCAATGGGGTATGGGGGCTATTGGGGGCAATGGAGTATGGGGGGCAATGGGGTATGGGGGCTATTGGGGGCAATGGAGTATGGGGGGCAATGGGGTATGGGGGGCAATGGGGGGCAATGGGGTATGGGGGGCAATGGGGTATGGGAGGTATGGGGGGGAATGGGGTATGGGGGGCAATGGGGTATGGGGGGTATGGTGGTCAGTGGGGGTCAACTGAGGTGAATGGGCATCAACGGGTATCAATGGGTGTCAGTACTTGTCAATGTGGGTCAACGGGTGTGAATGGATGTCAATGGGGGTCGATGGGGGTCAATGGGGGTCGATGGGTGTCAACGGGTGTGAATGGATGTCAGTGGGGGTCGATGGGGGTCAGTGGGTGTCAATGGATGTCAACGGGTGTCAATGGGTGTCGATGGGTGTCGATGGATGTCAATGGGGGTCATTGGGTGTCAATGGGGGTTGATGGGTGTTGAGGAATGTCAATGGGTGTCAATGGGGGTTGATGGGTGTCGATGGATGTCAATGGGTGCCAGTGGGGGTCAATGGGGGTCAATGGATGTCAATGGATGTCAATGGGTGTCAACTGGGGTCAATGGGTGTCAATGGGTGTCAATGGATGTCAGTGGGTGTCAGTGGGTGTCAATGGATGTCAACGGGTGTCAACGGGTGTCAATGGGTGTCTATGGGTGTCAATGGATGTCAACGGGTGTCAATGGGTGTCACTGGGTGTCAATGGATGTCAACGGGTGTCAGTGGGTGTCACTGGGTGTCAATGGGTGTCAATGGATGTCAACGGGTGCCAATGGGTGTCAATGGGTGTCAATGGGTGTCACTGGGTGTCAATGGGTGTCAACGGGTGTCAATGGGTGTCGATGTCAACGGCTGTCAATGGGTGTCAACGGGTGTCAATGGGTGTCGATGGATGTCAACGGGTGCCAATGGGTGTCACTGGGTGCCACTGGGTGTCAATGGATGTCAACGGGTGTCAGTGGGTGTCACTGGGTGTCAATGGGTGTCAATGGATGTCAACGGGTGCCAATGGATGTCAACGGGTGCCAATGGGTGTCAATGGGTGTCAATGGTTGTCAGTGTGTGTCAATGGGTGTCAATGGGTGTCACTGGGTGTCGATGGGTATCACTGGGTGTCAATGGGTGTCAACGGCTGTCAATGGGCGTCAACGGGTGCCAGTGGGTGTCAATGGGTGTCAATGGGTGTCACTGGGTGTCAACGGGTGTCAATGGGTGTCAATGGGTGTCAATGGGTGTCAATGGGTGTCAACGGGTGTCAATGGGTGTCAATGGGTGCCAGTGGGTGTCACTGGGTGCCCCTGGGTGTCCATGGGGGCTCCCATGGGTGCCTCCCCCGCAGTACCTGAGCTGTTTGACCACGTCGCGCTCCGTCACCGACAAACTCGCCTTCGATGTGGGGCTGCAGGAGGACGCGGCCGGTGAGCGGCGCTGCCGGGGCACTTTGGGTCCGGTTCGGGCCGGTTTGGGTCCGGTTCAGGCGGGTTTGGGTCCAGTTCAGGCCGGTTTGGGTCCAGTTCAGGCCGGTTTGGGTCCAGTTCAGGCCGGTTTGGGTCCAGTTTGGGCGGGTTTGGGTCTCTTTGGGCGGGTTTGGGTCTGTTTGGGCACTTTGGGTCTGTTTGGGCAGTTTTGGGTCGATTTCAGGCGGGTTTGGGTCTCTTTGGGTGGTTTTGGGTCCATTTCAGGCGGGTTTGGGTCTCTTTGGGCAGTTTTGGGTCTGTTTGGGCGGTTTTGGGCCGATTTCAGGCAGTTTTGGGTCTCTTTGGGCGGTTTTGTGTCTGTTTGGGCACTTCTGGGCCCATTTCAGGCGGGTTTGGGTCCAGTTCAGGTGGTTTTGGGTCTCTTTGGGCACTTTTGGGTCCATTTCAGGCGGGTTTGGGTCTGTTTGGGCAGTTTTGGGTCCATTTCAGGCAGTTTTGGGGCAGTTTTGGGTCGATTTCAGGCAGTTTTTGGGTCGATTTCAGGCAGTTTTGGGGCAGTTTGGAGTCTGTATGGGGCAGTTTTGGGTCTGTTTCAGGCAGTTTTGGGTCCATTTTGGGTCGATCTCAGGCAGGTTTGGGGCAGTTTTGGGTCAATTTTGGGTCGATTTCAGGCAGGTTTGGGGCAGTTTTGGGTCTGTTTTGGGCAGTTTGGGTTGATTTCAGGCAGTTTTGGGGCAGTCTTGGGTCCATTTGGGTCAGTTTTGGGTCGGTTTTGAGTGGTTTTGGGTCATTTTTGGGCAGTTTTGGGCAGTTATGGGTCAGTTTTGGGTCAGTTTTGGGTGGTTTTGGGTGGTTTTGGGTCATTTTTGGGCATTTTTTGGCATTTTTTGGCAGTTTTGGGTCAGTTTTGGGTCGTTTTTGGTCGGTTTTGGGTGGTTTTGGGTCATTTTTGGGCATTTTTTGGCATTTTTTGGCAGTTTTGGGTCAGTTTTGGGTCGTTTTTGGTCGGTTTTGGGTGGTTTTGGGTCATTTTTGGGCAGTTTTGGGTCGTTTTTGGTCGGTTTTGGGTGGTTTTGGGTGGTTTGGGACCTTCCCGCTGTGGCGGCGCAGGGGAGCCGTGCTGGTGGACGATGCACCCCGCGTCCAAGCAGCGCTCGGAGGGGGAGAAGGTTCGGGTCGGGGACGACCTCATCCTGGTGAGCGTCTCCTCGGAGCGGTACCTGGTGAGTGCGCAACCGACACGAGAAGAACACGCAAAGAACACGCAAAGAACACGCGAAGAACACGCAAAGAACACGCAACGAACACGCAACGAACACGTGAAGAACACACAAAGAACAGAAAACAAACACACGAAGAACACGCAACCAACACACAACGGACATGCAAGGAACACACAAAGAATACGCCATGGACATGCAAGGAACACACAAAGAACACGCAACCAACACGCAAGGAACACACAAAGAACACGCAACCGACATGCAAGGAACATGCAAAGAACACGCAAGGAACACGCAAGGGACACGCAAGGAACATGCAACGAACACGCAACCAACACACAAGGAACATGCAAAGAACACACAAGGAACACACAACATGCAAGGAACACGCAAAGAACACACAAGTAACACACAAAGAACACACAAGGAACACACAAAGAACATGCAAGGAACACGCAATGAACACGCAAGGTACACGCATTGGGCACGTAAAGACCACTCAAAGAGCAGGCCAAGACCACGTGTGTGCGCAAAGGTCACGTGTGTAAAGGACACGCAAAGAACAGGCGTGTGTGTGGGCCAGGGTACATGTGTGCCAGCCCATGTATGACATGTGTGACATCCCGTGTAACACACGTGGCATCCCATGTAACACACTTGACATCCCATGTAACACGTGTGTGCCATCCTATGTAACACATGTGTGACATCCCGTGTAACACACAGGACATCCCATGTAACACACTTGACATCCCATGTAACACGTGTGTGCCATCCCATGTAACACACATGACACCCCATGTAACACACGTGACACCCCATGTAACACGCGTGACACCCCACGTAACACACGTGACACCCATATAACACACGTGACACCCCATGTAACACACGTGACACCCATGTAACACACGTGACACCCCATGTAACACACGTGACACCCATGTAACACACTTGACACCCATGTAACACACGTGACACTCCATGTAACACGCATGACACCCATGTAACACACGTGACACCCATGTAACACACTTGACACCCATGTAACACACTTGACACCCATGTAACACACATGACACACATGTAACACGCGTGACACTCCATGTAACACGCGTGTGCCCTCCCATGTCAGCACCTGAGCACGGCCAGCGGGGAGCTCCAGGTCGACGCCTCCTTCATGCAGACCCTATGGAACATGAACCCCATCAGCTCGGGCTCCGAGGAAGGTGGGTGCTGGGGGGGGAAAGGGGGCACCCATGGGTGCTATGGGGTGGGGTGACATCACGTGACCCCCCCCATGGTGACCATAGGGTACGTGACGGGGGGGCACGTGCTGAGGCTGTTCCATGGGCACATGGATGAGTGCCTGACCACGGCAGCGCCGGAGCAGGGGGAGGAGAGGAGGTGAGGAGGGGATGGGGTGCATGGGGTATGGGGTGCATGGGGTGCATGGGGTGGATGGGGTATATGGGGTATAGGATATATGGGGTGTACAGGGTGTATGGGGTATGGGGTATGGGTGGATGGGGTATATGGGGTGGATGGGGTATATGGGATATATGGGGTATGGGGTATATGGGGTATATGGGGTGTATGGGGTGTATGGGGTATGGGGCGTATGGGGTATGGGGTATATGGGGTATATGGGGTGTGGGGTATGGGTATGGGGTATATGGGGTATGGGGTATATGGGGTATGGGGTGTATGGGGTGTATGGGGTATGGGGTATGGGGTGGATGGGGTAAATGGGGTGGATGGGGTGTATGGGGTGTATGGGGTATGGGGTATGGGGTGGATGGGGTAAATGGGGTGGATGGGGTATATGGGGTATGGGGGATATGAGGTATGGGGTATGGGATATATGGGGTATGGGGTATATGGGGTATGGCATATATGGGATATATGGGGTATATGGGGGATGGGGTATATGGGGTATGGGATATATGGGGTATATGGGGTATGGGTACGGGATATGGGATATATGGGGTGTGGGGTATACAGGGCATGGCATATATGGGATATATGGGCTATGGGGTATATGGGGTATATGGGCTATGGGCTATGGGGTATTATGGGATGTGGGGCACTGGCCCCGGGGGGCTGTGCTGACGGTGCCCCCCCAGCAGTGTTGTCAGCTATGAGGGAGGAGCCGCCTGCACCCAGGCCCGCTCCCTTTGGCGCCTGGAGCCGCTGCGCATCAGGTACCGGCGGCCCCATTGACCCCATGGCGTCCCCATTGCGCCCCATGGTGTCCCCATTGACCCCTATGGCGTCCCCATTGCGCCCCATGGCGTCCCCATTGACCCCATGGCGTCCCCATTGACCCCCATGGTGTCCCCATTGCGCCCCATGGTGTCCCCATTGACCCCTATGGCGTCCCCATTGCGCCCCATGGTGTCCCCATTGACCCCTATGGTGTCCCCATTGACCCCTATGGTGTCCCCATTGCCCCCATGGTGTCCCCATTGACCCCATAGTGTCCCCATTGACCCCCATGGTGTCCACATTGCCCCCATGGCGTCCCCATTGCCCCCCATAGTGTCCCCATTGACCCCCATGGTGTCCCCATTGCCCCCATGGTGTCCCCATTGCCCCCATGGTGTCCCCATTGACCCCATGGTGTCCCCATTGCCCCCTATGGTGTCCCCATTGCCCCCATGGTGTCCACATTGCCCCCATGGTGTCCCCATTGACCCCATGGTGTCCCCATTGACCCCATGGTGTCCCCATTGACCCCCATGGCGTCCCCATTGACCCCATGGCGCCCCCATTGACCCCCATGGTGTCCCCATTGACCCCATGGTGTCCCCATTGACCCCAATGGTGTCCCCATTGACCCCCGTGGTGTCCCCATTGCCCCCCGTGGTGTCCCCATTGCCCCCATGGTGTCCCCATTGCCCCCATGGTGTCCCCATTGACCCCATGGCGTCCCCATTGACCCCATGGTGTCCCCATTGCCCCCCATGGTGTCCCCATTGCCCCCCATGGTGTCCCCATTGACCCCATGGCGTCCCCATTGCCCCCCATAGTGTCCCCATTGACCCCTATGGTGTCCCCATTGACCCCATGGCGTCCCCATTGACCCCCATGGCGTCCCCATTGACCCCATGGTGTCCCCATTGCCCCCCATGGTGTCCCCATTGACCCCATGGCGTCCCCATTGCCCCCCATAGTGTCCCCATTGCCCCCCATGGTGTCCCCATTGACCCCCATGGTGTCCCCATTGACCCCCATGGTGTCCCCATTGCCCCCCATGGTGTCCCCATTGCACCCCATGGTGTCCCCATTGACCCCATGGTGTCCCCATTGACCCCATGGCGCCCCCATTGACCCCCATGGTGTCCCCATTGACCCCATGGTGTCCCCATTGACCCCAATGGTGTCCCCATTGACCCCCATGGCGTCCCCATTGACCCCATGGCGTCCCCATTGCCCCCCATAGTGTCCCCATTGCCCCCCATGGTGTCCCCATTGACCCCCATGGTGTCCCCATTGCCCCCATGGTGTCCCCATTGACCCCTATGGCGTCCCCATTGCGCCCCATGGTGTCCCCATTGCCCCCTATGGCGTCCCCATTGCCCCCCATGGTGTCCCCATTGCCCCCCATGGTGTCCCCATTGCCCCCCGTGGTGTCCCCATTGCCCCCCGTGGTGTCCCCATTGCCCCCCGTGGTGTCCCCATTGACCCCATGGCGTCCCCATTGACCCCATGGTGTCCCCATTGACCCCTATGGCGTCCCCATTGCCCCCCATGGTGTCCCCATTGCCCCCCATGGTGTCCCCATTGCCCCCCGTGGTGTCCCCATTGCCCCCCGTGGTGTCCCCATTGCCCCCCGTGGTGTCCCCATTGACCCCATGGCGTCCCCATTGACCCCATGGTGTCCCCATTGACCCCCATGGCGTCCCCATTGACCCCCATGGTGTCCCCATTGACCCCAAGGGTGTCCCCATTGACCCCCATGGTGTCCCCATTGACCCCCTTCCACCCCATAATAACCCCCCCTCCACCCCATAATACCCCCCCCTCCATCCCATAATAACCCCCTCTCCACCCCATAATAACCCCCCTTCCACCCCATAATACCCCCCCCCATACCCCATAATACCCCCCCCTCCATCCCATAATACCCCCCCCTCCATCCCATAATAACCCCCCCCATACCCCATAATAACCCCCCCCTCCACCCCATAATAACCCCCCCCATACCCCATAATAACCCCCTCTCCACCCCATAATAACCCCCCCTCCACCCCATAATAACCCCCCCTCCATCCCATAATGCAGCTGGAGCGGGAGTCACCTGCGCTGGGCCCAGCCCTTCCGCCTGCGTCACGTGACCACGGGCCGGTACCTGGGGCTGCCGGGGGATCAGGGCCTCAGCCTGGTGGAGGCGGCGGCCGCCAGCACTCACGTGACCGCCTTCTGCTTCCGGGCCTCCAAGGTCACTGCCGGGTCACGGCCTGACCCCGGCCTGACCCCACATTGACCCCATCCTGACCCCATCCTGAGCCGTTCCTGACCCCACCTGACCTCATCCTGACCCCAACCTGACCCCATCCTGACCCCATCCTGAGCCGTTCCTGACCCCACCTGACCTCATCCTGACCCCAACCTGACCTCATCCTGACCCATTCCTGACCCCATCCTGACCTCATCCTGACCCCAACCTGACCTCATCCTGACCCATTCCTGACCCCATCCTGACCTCATCCTGACCCCAACCTGACCCCACCCTGACCTCATCCTGACCCCATCCTGACCTCATCCTGACCCATTCCTGACCCCGTCCTGACCCATTCCTGACCCCGCCTGACCCCATCCTGACCCCACATTGACCCCATCCTGACCCCACATTGACCCCGTCCTGACCCCATCCTGAGAGGTTCCTGACCCCACCTGACCTCATCCTGACCCCACCCTGACCTCATCCTGACCCCATCCTGACCGCGTCCTGACCCCATCCTGAACCCATTCTGACCCCACATTGACCCCGTCCTGACCCCATCCTGAACCCATTCTGACCCCACATTGACCCCGTCCTGACCCCATCCTGACCCCGTCCTGACCCCACCCTGACCTCATCCTGACCCCATCCTGACCTCATCCTGACCCATTCCTGACCCCGCCTGACCCCACATTGACCCCGTCCTGACCCCATCCTGACCCCGTCCTGACCCCACTCTGACCTCATCCTGACCCATTCCTGACCCCGCCTGACCCCACCTGACCCCACCTGACCCCACCTGACCCCATCCTGACCCCACCCTGACCCCACCCTGACCCCACCTGACCCCACTCCTGACCCCACTTTGACCCCGCCCTGACCCCTCTTTGACCCCACCCTGACCCCACCTGACCCCACCTGACCCCACCTGACCCCACTTTGACCCCACCTGACCCCACCTGACCCCACCTGACCCCACCTGACCCCACTTTGACCCCACTTTGACCCCACTTTGACCCCACCTGACCCCACCTGACCCCACTTTGACCCCACCTGACCCCACCTGACCCCACGACCCCCGCTCCCCTCCCCCAGGAGAAGCAGGAGGCTCCCCCCAAGCGGGACGTGGAGGGGATGGGGCCCCCCGAGCTCAAGTACGGGGAGTCCCTGTGCTTCCTGCAGCACGCGCGCTCGGGGCTCTGGCTCACCTACGCGGCGGCCGACAGCAAGGCCCTGCGCCTCGGCCTGCTCAAGAGGAAGGTGGGGCGCTGTGGGGCGCTGTGGGGCTGGGGATGCGCTATGGGGCACTATGGGGCTGGGGTATAGCAAGGCCCTGCGCCTCGGGCTGCTCAAGAGGAAGGTGGGGCGCTGTGGGGCGCTGTGGTGCGCTGTGGGGCGCTATGGGGCGCTATGGGGCGCTGTGGGGCGCTATGGGGCTCTATGGGGCTGGGGTACAGCAAGGCCCTGCGCCTCGGGCTGCTCAAGAGGAAGGTGGGGCGCTGTGGGGCGCTGTGGGGCTGGGGATGCGCTATGGGGCACTATGGGGCTGGGGTATAGCAAGGCCCTGCGCCTCGGGCTGCTCAAGAGGAAGGTGGGGCGCTGTGGGGCGCTGTGGGGCGCTGTGGGGCGCTATGGGGCGCTATGGGGCGCTGTGGGGCGCTATGGGGCTCTATGGGGCTGGGGTACAGCAAGGCCCTGCACCTCGGGCTGCTCAAGAGGAAGGTGGGGCGCTGTGGGGCGCTGTGGGGCGCTGTGGGGCTGGGGATGCGCTATGGGGCTGGGGTATAGCAATGGGGCTGGGGTATAGCAATGGGGCTGGGGTACAGCAAGGCCCTGCGCCTCGGGCTGCTCAAGAGGAAGGTGGGGCGCTGTGGGGCGCTATGGGGCGCTATGGGGCGCTATGGGGCTGGGGTATAGCAATGGGGCTGGGGTACAGCAATGGGGCTGCGCCTCAGGCTGCTCAAGAGGAAGGTGGGGCGCTGTGGGGCGCTATGGGGCGCTATGGGGCGCTATGGGGCTGGGGATGCGCTATGGGGCGCTGTGGGGTACAGCAAGGCCCTGCACCTCGGGCTGCTCAAGAGGAAGGTGGGGCGCTGTGGGGCGCTATGGGGCGCTGTGGGGCTGGGGATGCGCTATGGGGCTGGGGTATAGCAATGGGGCTGGGGTATAGCAATGGGGCTGGGGTACAGCAAGGCCCTGCGCCTCGGGCTGCTCAAGAGGAAGGTGGGGCGCTGTGGGGCGCTATGGGGCGCTATGGGGCGCTATGGGGCTGGGGTATAGCAATGGGGCTGGGGTACAGCAATGGGGCTGCGCCTCAGGCTGCTCAAGAGGAAGGTGGGGCGCTGTGGGGCGCTATGGGGCGCTATGGGGCGCTGTGGGGCTGGGGATATCCCTATGGTTCCCTGTGTGTCCCTATGGGTCCCTATGGGTCTCTATGTGTCCCTATGGGTCTCTATGGGTCCCTATGTGTCCCATGTGTCCCCATGGGTCCCTATGTGTCCCTATGGGTCCCTATGGGTCTCTATGTGTCCCTATGGGTCTCTATGTGTCCCTATGTGTCCCCATGGGTCTCTATGTGTCCCTATGGGTCTCTATGGGTCCCTATGTGTCTCTATGTGTCCCTATGTGTCTCTATGGGTCTCTATGTGTCCCTATGTGTCTCTATGTGTCCCTATGTGTCCCTATGGGTCCCTATGGGTCTCTATGGGTCCCCATGTTTCCCTATGGGTCTCTATGGGTCCCACGTGCGCGGTGTCTCCGCCCCAGGCCATGCTGCACCAGGAGGGCCACATGGACGATTCGCTGTCGCTGTCGCGCTCCCAGCAGCAGGAGGCGCAGGCGGCGCGGATGGTTTACAGCACGGCCGGCCTCTACGGGCACTTCATCCGGTGCCAGGGGGCGCTATGGGGCGCTATGGGGCGCTATGGGGGGCTATGGGGCGCTATGGGGCGCTATGGGGCGCTATGGGGCGGGCTATGAGGCACTGTGCGGCGGGCTATGGGGCACTGTGGGGCGGGCTATGGGGCGGGCTATGGGGTGGGCTATGGGGTGGGCTATGGGGCTGGGGGACTACGGGGCGCTATGGGGTGGGCTGTGGGGCTGGGGGACTATGGGGCACTATGGGGCGCTATGGGGTGGGCTGTGCGGCTGGGTGTCTATGGGGCGCTATGGGGCGGGCTATGGGGCTGGGGGACTATGGGGCACTATGGGGCTCTATGGGGTGGGCTATGGGGCTGGGGGTCTATGGGGCGCTATGGGGCGGGCTATGGGGCGCTATGGGGCACTATGGGGCGGGCTATGGGGTGGGCTATGGGGTGGGCTATGGGGCGCTATGGGGTGGGCTATGGGGTGGGCTATGGGGCTGGGTGTCTATGGGGCGCTATGGGGCGGGCTATGGGGCGCTATGGGGTGGGCTATGGGGCGGGCTATGGGGTGCTATGGGGCGGGCTATGGGGTGGGCTATGGGGCTGGGGGACTATGGGGTGGGCTGTGGGTCTGGGGGTCTATGGGGCTGGGGATCTATGGGGCTATATGGGGCAGGCTATGGGGCTGAGGTTCTATGGGGCTCTATGGGGGTGGGGGTTTATGGGGCTCTATGGGGCGGGCTATGGGGCTGGTGGCCTATGGGGTTCTATGGGGCAGGCTGGGGGTCTATGGGGCTCTATGGGGTGGGCTATGGAGCTGGGGGGGCTATGTGGCTAGGGGGCTATGGGGCTCTATGGGGTGGGCTATGGGGCTGGGGGATCTATGGGGCTGGGGGTCTATGGGGCTCTATGGGACACTATGGGGCTGGGGGACTATGGGGCTCTATGGGGCGATATGGGGCTGGGGGGGTCTATGGGGCTCTATGGTGCGCTATGGGGCAGGCTATGGGGCGCTATGGGGCTGGGGGGATCTATGGGGCTCTATGGTGCGCTATGGGGCAGGCTATGGGGCGCTATGGGGCTGGGGGGGGTCTATGGGGCTCTATGGTGCGCTATGGGGCAGGCTATGGGGCGCTATGGGGCTGGGGGGGTCTCTGGGTCCCTCTGCGTCCCTCGCTGTGTCTGAACCCGCCGTGACCCCGCAGCTCATTGGACGCGCTGAGCGCGCGGTCCCGCTCGGGCCCCGCCCCCTCGCTCCCATTGGCCGCCGTGGAGCTGAGCCTGCGGGACCTCATCCGGTACTTCCGGCCCCCGCGGGGGGCGCTGCAGCACGAGCAGAGGCAGCGCGCGCTGAGGGCCCTGAGAGCGCGGCAAAACCTCTTCCAACAGGAGGTGAGGGGGAGGGGCTATGGGGGGGGAGGGGCGGGGGGGAGGGGCGGGGGGGAGGGAGGTGCGAGGCGGGGAGGGGCGAGAGGGTCCCTATGGGTCCCCATGGCTCGCTATGGGTCCCTATGGGTCCCTATGTGTCTCTATGGGTCTCTGTGGGTCTCTATGGGTCTCTATGGGTCTCTGTGGGTCTCTATGGGTCCCTATGGGTCTCTGTGGGTCTCTATGGGTCCCTATGGGTCTCTATGGGTCTCTATGGGTCTCTATGTGTCCCTATGGGTCTCTATGGGTCTCTATGGGTCCCTATGGGTCTCTATGGGTCTCTGTGGGTCTCTATGGGTCTCTATGGGTCTCTATGGGTCCCTATGGGTCTCTATGGGTCTCTATGGGTCTCTATGGGTCTCTATGGGTCTCTATGGGTCTCTGTGGGTCTCTATGGGTCCCTATGGGTCCCTATGGGTCTCTATGTGTCTCTATGTGTCCCTATGGGTCCCTATGGGTCTCTATGGGTCTCTATGGGTCTCTGTGGGTCTCTATGGGTCTCTATGGGTCTCTATGGGTCTCTATGGGTCCCTATGGGTCCCTATGGGTCTCTATGGGTCCCTATGGGTCCCTATGTGTCTCTATGGGTCTCTATGGGTCTCTATGGGTCTCTATGGGTCTCTATGGGTCTCTATGGGTCCCTATGGGTCTCTATGGGTCTCTATGGGTCCCTATGGGTCCCTATGGGTCTCTATGGGTCTCTATGGGTCTCTGTGGGTCTCTATGGGTCCCTATGGGTCTCTATGGGTCCCTATGGGTCTCTATGGGTCTCTATGGGTCCCTATGGGTCCCTATGGGTCTCTGTGTCTCTATGTGTCTCTATGGGTCTCTATTGGTCCCCATGGGTCTCTATGTGTCTCTATGTGTCTCTATGGGTCTCTATGGGTCTCTATGGGTCTCTATGGGTCTCTATGTGTCCCTATGGGTCTCTATGGGTCTCTATGGGTCCCTATAGGTCTCTATGTGTCTCTATGGGTCTCTATGGGTCTCTATGGGTCCCTATGTGTCTCTATGTGTCCCTATGTGTCCCTATGTGTCTCTATGGGTCTCTATGTGTCTCTATGGGTCTCTATGTGTCCCTATGTGTCTCTATGTGTCCCCATGTGTCTCTATGTGTCCCCATGTGTCTCTATGTGTCTCTATGTGTCCCTATGTGTCTCTATGTGTCTCTATGTGTCTCTATGTGTCTCTATGTGTCTCTATGTGTCTCTATGTGTCTCTATGTGTCCCTATGTGTCTCTATGTGTCTCTATGTGTCCCTATGTGTCTCTATGTGTCTCTATGTGTCTCTATGTGTCTCTATGTGTCTCTATGTGTCTCTATGGGTCTCTATGGGTCTCTATGGGTCTCTATGGGTCTCTATGTGTCTCTATGTGTCTCTATGGGTCTCTATGTGTCTCTATGTGTCTCTATGGGTCTCTATGGGTCTCTATGTGTCTCTATGTGTCTCTATGTGTCTCTATGGGTCTCTATAGGTCTCTATGTGTCCCTATGGGTCCCCATGGCTCTCTATGGGTCCCTATGGGTCCCCATGGCTCTCTATGTGTCCCCATGGCTCTCTATGGGTCCCCATGGCTCTCTATGTGTCTCTATGTGTCCCTATGTGTCTCTATGTGTCTCTATGTGTCCCTATGTGTCTCTATGTGTCTCTATGTGTCCCTATGTGTCTCTATGTGTCTCTATGTGTCTCTATGTGTCCCTATGTGTCTCTATGTGTCTCTATGTGTCTCTATGGGTCTCTATGTGTCTCTATGTGTCCCTATGTGTCTCTATGTGTCTCTATGTGTCTCTATGTGTCCCTATGTGTCTCTATGTGTCTCTATGTGTCTCTATGTGTCTCTATGTGTCCCTATGTGTCCCTATGTGTCTCTATGTGTCTCTATGTGTCTCTATGTGTCCCTATGTGTCTCTATGTGTCCCTATGTGTCTCTATGGGTCTCTATGGGTCCCTATAGGTCTCTATGGGTCCCTATGGGTCCCTATGTGTCTCTATGGGTCTCTGTGGGTCCCAGGGCTGGTGTCGCTCGTGCTCAGCTGCATCGATCGCCTGAGCGGTCTCAGCGCGGCCCTGGCCGAGCGCGGGAGGGGGGGCGAGGAGGCGGCGGCCGCCAAGGAGATCGTGAACCTGCTCTATGAGCTGCTGGGTGCGCCGGGGGGCGGCTATGGGGCGGCTATGGGGCAGCTATGGGGCTATGGGGCTATGGGGCGGCTATGGGGCGGGAGGGATGCTATGGGGCTGCTATGTGGCTATGGGGCGGGAGGAATGCTATGGGGCTGCTATGGGGCTATGGGTCGGGATGGATGCTATGGGGCTGCTATGGGGCAGGATGGGTGCTATGGGGCAGGGTGGGTGCCGTGGGGCGCTATGGGGCAGGGTGGGTGCCGTGGGGCGCTATGGGGCAGGATAGGTGCTATGGGGCAGGGTGGGTGCTGTGGGGCGCTATGGGGCAGGATGGGTGCTATTGGGCAGGGTGGGTGCCGTGGGGCGCTATGGGGCAGGATGGGTGCTATGGGGCAGGGTGGGTGCCGTGGGGCGCTATGGGGCAGGATGGGTGCTGTGGGGCGCTATGGGGCAGAGTGGGTGCTATGGGGCAGGGTGGGTGCCATGGGGCGGTGTGGGGCAGGATGGGTGCTATGGGGCAGGGTGGGTGCCGTGGGGCGCTATGGGGCAGGGTGGGTGCCGTGGGGCGCTGTGGGGCAGGGTGGGTGCCGTGGGGCGCTATGGGGCAGGGTGGGTGCTGTGGGGCGCTATGGGGGAGGGTGGGTGCCGTGGGGCGCTATGGGGCAGGATGGGTGCCGTGGGGCGCTATGGGGCAGGATGGGTGCTATGGGGCAGGGTGGGTGCCATGGGGCGCTGTGGGGCAGGGTGGGTGCCGTGGGGCGCTGTGGGGCAGGGTGGGTGCCGTGGGGCGCTATGGGGCAGGGTGGGTGCTATGGGGCAGGGTGGGTGCCATGGGGCGCTGTGGGGCAGGATGGGTGCCGTGGAGCAGGGTGGGTGCCGTGGGGCGCTATGGGGCAGGATGGGTGCTATGGGGCAGGGTGGGTGCTGTGGGGCTCTATGGGGCAGGATGGGTGCTATGGGGCAGGGTGGGTGCTGTGGGGCGCTATGGGGCAGGATGGGTGCTATGGGGCAGGGTGGGTGCCATGGGGCGCTATGGGGCAGGATGGGTGCCGTGGGGCTCTATGGGGCAGGATGGGTGCTATGGGGCAGGGTGGGTGCTGTGGGGCGCTATGGGGCAGGGTGGGTGCCGTGGGGCGCTATGGGGCAGGGTGGGTGCCGTGGGGCGCTATGGGGCAGGATGGGTGCTATGGGGCAGGGTGGGTGCTGTGGGGCGCTATGGGGCAGGATGGGTGCTATGGGGCAGGGTGGGTGCCATGGGGCGCTATGGGGCAGGGTGGGTGCCGTAGGGCGCTATGGGGCAGGATGGGTGCTATGGGGCAGGGTGGGTGCCGTGGGGCGCTATGGGGCAGGGTGGGTGCCATGGGGCGCTATGGGGCAGGATGGGTGCTATGGGGCAGGATGGGTGCCGTGTGGCGCTATGGGGCAGGATGGGTGCTATGGGGCAGGGTGGGTGCTGTGGGGCGCTATGGGGCAGGATGGGTGCTATGGGGCAGGGTGGGTGCCGTGGGGCGCTATGGGGCAGGGTGGGTGCTGTGGGGCGCTATGGGGCAGGGTGGGCGCTGTGGGGCGCTATGGGGCAGGATGGGTGCCGTGGGGCGCTATGGGGCAGGCTGTCGCTCTCTCTATGGGGCGGGCTCTGGGTCTCACCCCCTTTCGCCCCCCAGCCTCCCTGATCAGGGGCAACCGCGCCAACTGCGCCCTCTTCTGCTCCAACCTGGACTGGCTCGTGGGGAAGCTCGACCGGCTCGAGGCCTCCTCGGGTGCGAGGGGGACCCCTATGGGGCGGGGTGTGGGGCGCTATGGGGCAGGATATGGGGCGGATATGGGGTGGATGTGGAGGGTGCTATGGGGCTGGAGAGGGGGTGCTATGGGGCTGGGGGTCTGCTATGGGGCAGGATATGGGGTGCTATGGGGCAGGATATGGGGCGCTATGGGGCAGGATATGGGGCGGATATGGGGTGGATGTGGAGGGTGCTATGGGGCTGGAGAGGGGGTGCTATGGGGCTGGGGGTCTGCTATGGGGCAGGATATGGGGCGGATATGGGGTGGATGTGGGGGGTGCTATGGGGCTGGATAGGGGGCGGATGTGGGGTGGATGTGGGGGGTGCTATGGGGCTGGAGAGGGGGCGCTATGGGGCTGGGGGTCTGCTATGGGGCAGGATATGGGGCGGATATGGGGTGGATGTGGAGGGTGCTATGGGGCTGGATAGGGGGCGCTATGGGGCAGGATATGGGGCGGATGTGGGGTGGATGTGGAGGGTGCTATGGGGCTGGAGAGGGGGCGCTATGGGGCTGGGGGTCTGCTATGGGGCAGGATATGGGGCGGATGTGGGGTGGATGTGGAGGGTGCTATGGGGCTGGAGAGGGGGCGCTATGGGGCAGGATATGGGGTGCTATGGGGCAGGGTGTGGGGCGCTATGGGGCAGGGTGTGGGGCAGGATATGGGGTGGATGTGGGGGGTGCTATGGGGCTGGAGAGGGGGCGCTATGGGGCTGGAGAGGGGGCGCTATGGGGCGGGGTGTGGGGCGCTATGGGGCAGGATATGGGGCGGATGTGGGGTGGATGTGGAGGGTGCTATGGGGCTGGAGAGGGGGTGCTATGGGGCTGGGGGTCTGCTATGGGGCAGGATATGGGGCGGATATGGGGTGGATGTGGGGGGTGCTATGGGGCTGGATAGGGGGCGGATGTGGGGTGGATGTGGGGGGTGCTATGGGGCTGGAGAGGGGGCGCTATGGGGCTGGGGGTCTGCTATGGGGCAGGATATGGGGCGGATATGGGGTGGATGTGGGGGGTGCTATGGGGCTGGATATGGGGTGCTATGGGGCGGGGTGTGGGGCGCTATGGGGTGGATATGGGGTGGATGTGGGGGGTGCTATGGGGCTGGATAGGGGA
>NW_026893145.1:0-65066 GCF_033815535.1 Pezoporus flaviventris | reverse complement strand
TGGTGAGACCCCAAACCCACCCCATAACCCCCCCATATCCCCCCTATGGCGCCCCCTTTGTGCCCCCCCAAAACCCCCTGAAATCCACCCAAAATTGACCCCGAATTTGTACAAATTCGGCTCAAAAATCGCACCGAATCCGCGGGAATTCTCCCAAATCCCCCCCAATTCTCCCAAATTCCCCCAAACGGGCCGGAAATTCTGCCCAAATTGTCCAAAATCGGCGAAAATGTTCCCAAATTCCCCCAAATCCTTGCCAAAATCCCTCAGTTCTCCCCAAAGTCTTCCAAATTCCACTCAAATTCCTCCCAAATCCTTCATTTTTCCCCTGAATCCCTCCAAATTCCTCCCAAACTCCACTCAAATTCCTTCAAATTCCCAAATTTCCCTAAATCCCTTCAAGTTCCCAGATTTTCCCTAAATCCCTTCAAATTCCCCCAAATTCCTCCAAAATCCCCCCAAATTCCACTCAAATCCCTTCAAATTCCCAAATTTCCCCTAAATCCCTTCAAATTCCCCAAATTCCTCCAAAATCCCACAAATTCCACCAAAATCCCCACAAATTACACCAAAATCACCCAAAATTCCACCAAAATCCCCCAAAATTCCACCAAACCCCCTCAAATTCCCAATTTTTCCCCTAAATCCCTTCAAATTCCCAATTTTCCCCCCTAAATCCCTTCCAATTCACCCAAATTCCACTCAAATTCATCCTAAATTCCTCCAAAATTCCTCCAAAATTCCACTCAAATTCCTTCCCAAATCACCCCAAATCCTTTTGAGTTCCTCAATTTCCCCCTGAATTCCACCAAAATCCCCCAAATTCCACTCAAATTCCCCACAAATTCCAAAATTTTCCCCCAAATCCCTTCAAATTCCAAATTTGCCCCTAAATTCCTCCAAAATCCCCCCAAATTCCACCCAAATCCAAAAAATTTCCCCTAAATCCCTTCAATTCCCCCCAAATCCCTTCCAAATCCCCAAAATTCCACTGAAATTCCCCCCAAATCCCTTCAAATTCCCGAATTTTCCTCTAAATACCTAAAACTCCCCCAAAATCCCCCAAATTCCTCCAAAATCCCCCCAAATTTCACTAAAATTCCCCCCCAAATCCCTTCAAATTCCAAAATTGCCCCTAAATTCCTCCAAAATCCCCCAAATTCCTCCAAAATCCCCCAAATTCCTCCAAATTTCCCCCAAATTCCTCCAAAATCCCCCCAAATTCCACTCAAATTCCCCAAAAATCCCTTCAAATTCCAAATTTGCCCCCCCAAATCCCCCAAATTCCTCCAAAATCCCCCCAAATTCCACTCACATTCCCCCCAAATCCCTTCAAATTCCAAATTTGCCCCCTAAATTCCTCTAAAATCCCCCAAATTCCTCCAAAATCCCCCGAAATTTCACTCAAATTCCCCCCAAATCCCTTCAAATTCCAAATTTGCCCCCTAAATTCCTCCAAAATCCCCCCAAATGTCCCCCAAATTCCTCCAAAATCCCCCCAAATTCCACTCAAATTCCCCCCAAATCCCTTCAAATTCCAAAATTGCCCCTAAATTCCTCCAAAATCCCCCAAATTCCTCCAAATTTCCCCCAAATTCCTCCAAAATCCCCCCAAATTCCACTCAAATTCCCCCCAAATCCAAATTTGCCCCCCAAAATCCCCCAAATTTCCCCAAATTCCTCCAAAATTCCCCAAATTCCACTCAAATTCCCCAATTCCCCCCAAATGCCCCCCAGTTCCTCTCAACCCCCTCCCCCCACCCCCATCCCTCCCCCCACCCCCCCCCGGGGCCTGACCCGGTTCCCGCCGTCCTTGCACGGCCCCCGCCCCTCCCCCACCCCCCCTCCCCCCCGCCCCTCCCCCACCCCCGTCCCACTTCCTGGCTTCGGGGCCCGGCGGCGGTTGTGGGGCGCTGGGGGGCCCCTATGGGTGCTATGGGGCTGGAGGACCTTGGGTGAGTTGTGGGGATGGGGGCTATGGGGCAGTTGTGGGGCTCGGAGCATCTATGGGGCAGTTATGTGGCTCGGAGCATCTATGGGGCAGTTATGGGGCTCGGAGCATCTATGGGGCAGTTGCTTGTGGGGCAGCTGTGGGGCTGGAGGATCTGGAGTGAGTTGTGGGGCTGAGGGCCTATGGGGCAGTTGGGCATCTATGGGGCAGTTATGTGGCTTGGAGCATCTATGGGGCAGTTGTGGGGCTCGGAGCATCTATGGGGCAGTTGCTTGTGGGGCAGTTGTGGGGCTGGAGGATCTGGAGTGAGTTGTGGGGCTGAGGGCCTATGGGGCAGTTGTGGGGCTCGGAGCATCTATGGGGCAGTTATGGGGCTCGGAGCATCTATGGGGCAGTTGCTTGTGGGGCAGCTGTGGGGCTGGAGGATCCTGAGTGAGTTGTGGGGCTGAGGGCCTATGGGGCAGTTGGGCATCTATGGGGCAGTTATGTGGCTTGGAGCATCTATGGGGCAGTTGTGGGGCTGGGGGCTATGGGGCCTTTGGGCATCTATGGGGCAGTTATGTGGCTCAGAGCATCTATGGGGCAGTTGTGGGGCTGGGGGCTATGGGGCCTTTGGGCATCTATGGGGCAGTTATGTGGCTCAGAGCATCTATGGGGCAGTTGCTTGTGGGGCAGTTGTGGGGCTGGAGGATCCTGAGTGAGTTGTGGGGCTGAGGGCCTATGGGGCAGTTGTGGGGCTTGGAGCATCTATGGGGCAGTTGTGGGGCTCGGAGCATCTATGGGGCAGTTGCTTGTGGGGCAGCTGTGGGGCTGGAGGATCTGGAGTGAGTTGTGGGGCTGAGGGCCTATGGGGCAGTTGGGCATCTATGGGGCAGTTATGTGGCTTGGAGCATCTATGGGGCAGTTGTGGGGCTCGGAGCATCTATGGGGCAGTTGCTTGTGGGGCAGCTGTGGGGCTGGAGGACCTGGGGTGAGTTGTGGGGCTGGGGGCTATGGGGCAGTTGGGCATCTATGGGGCAGTTGTGGGGCTCGGAGCATCTATGGGGCAGTTGCTTGTGGGGCAGTTGTGGGGCTGGAGGATCTGGAGTGAGTTGTGGGGCTGAGGGCCTATGGGGCAGTTATGTGGCTCGGAGCATCTATGGGGCAGTTGTGGGGCTCGGAGCATCTATGGGGCAGTTGTGGGGCTCGGAGCATCTATGGGGCAGTTGCTTGTGGGGCAGTTGTGGGGCTGGAGGATCTGGAGTGAGTTGTGGGGCTGAGGGCCTATGGGGCAGTTGTGGGGCTCGGAGCATCTATGGGGCAGTTGTGGGGCTCGGAGCATCTATGGGGCAGTTGCTTGTGGGGCAGTTGTGGGGCTGGAGGATCTGGAGTGAGTTGTGGGGCTGAGGGCCTATGGGGCAGTTATGTGGCTCGGAGCATCTATGGGGCAGTTGTGGGGCTCGGAGCATCTATGGGGCAGTTGTGGGGCTCGGAGCATCTATGGGGCAGTTGCTTGTGGGGCAGTTGTGGGGCTGGAGGATCCTGAGTGAGTTGTGGGGCTGAGGGCCTATGGGGCAGTTGGGCATCTATGGGGCAGTTATGTGGCTTGGAGCATCTATGGGGCAGTTGTGGGGCTGGGGGCTATGGGGCCTTTGGGCATCTATGGGGCAGTTATGTGGCTCGGAGCATCTATGGGGCAGTTGTGGGGCTGGGGGCTATGGGGCCTTTGGGCATCTATGGGGCAGTTATGTGGCTCAGAGCATCTATGGGGCAGTTGCTTGTGGGGCAGTTGTGGGGCTGGAGGATCCTGAGTGAGTTGTGGGGCTGAGGGCCTATGGGGCAGTTGTGGGGCTTGGAGCATCTATGGGGCAGTTGTGGGGCTCGGAGCATCTATGGGGCAGTTGCTTGTGGGGCAGCTGTGGGGCTGGAGGATCTGGAGTGAGTTGTGGGGCTGAGGGCCTATGGGCAGTTGGGCATCTATGGGGGCAGTTATGTGGCTTGGAGCATCTATGGGGCAGTTGTGGGGCTCGGAGCATCTATGGGGCAGTTGCTTGTGGGGCAGCTGTGGGGCTGGAGGACCTGGGGTGAGTTGTGGGGCTGGGGGCTATGGGGCAGTTGGGCATCTATGGGGCAGTTGTGGGGCTCGGAGCATCTATGGGGCAGTTGCTTGTGGGGCAGTTGTGGGGCTGGAGGATCTGGAGTGAGTTGTGGGGCTGAGGGCCTATGGGGCAGTTATGTGGCTCGGAGCATCTATGGGGCAGTTGTGGGGCTCGGAGCATCTATGGGGCAGTTGTGGGGCTCGGAGCATCTATGGGGCAGTTGCTTGTGGGGCAGTTGTGGGGCTGGAGGATCTGGAGTGAGTTGTGGGGCTGAGGGCCTATGGGGCAGTTGTGGGGCTCGGAGCATCTATGGGGCAGTTGTGGGGCTCGGAGCATCTATGGGGCAGTTGCTTGTGGGGCAGTTGTGGGGCTGGAGGATCTGGAGTGAGTTGTGGGGCTGAGGGCCTATGGGGCAGTTATGTGGCTCGGAGCATCTATGGGGCAGTTGTGGGGCTCGGAGCATCTATGGGGCAGTTGTGGGGCTCGGAGCATCTATGGGGCAGTTGCTTGTGGGGCAGTTGTGGGGCTGGAGGATCCTGAGTGAGTTGTGGGGCTGAGGGCCTATGGGGCAGTTGGGCATCTATGGGGCAGTTATGTGGCTTGGAGCATCTATGGGGCAGTTGTGGGGCTGGGGGCTATGGGGCCTTTGGGCATCTATGGGGCAGTTATGTGGCTCAGAGCATCTATGGGGTAGTTGTGGGGCTCGGAGCATCTATGGGGCAGTTGCTTGTGGGGCAGTTGTGGGGCTGGAGGATCTGGAGTGAGTTGTGGGGCTGAGGGCCTATGGGGCAGTTGTGGGGCTTGGAGCATCTATGGGGCAGTTGTGGGGCTCGGAGCATCTATGGGGCAGTTGCTTGTGGGGCAGCTGTGGGGCTGGAGGATCTGGAGTGAGTTGTGGGGCTGAGGGCCTATGGGGCAGTTGGGCATCTATGGGGCAGTTATGTGGCTTGGAGCATCTATGGGGCAGTTGTGGGGCTCGGAGCATCTATGGGGCAGTTGCCTGTGGGGCAGCTGTGGGGCTGGAGGACCTGGGGTGAGTTGTGGGGCTGGGGGCTATGGGGCAGTTGTGCATCTATGGGGCAGATATGTGGCTTGGAGCATCTATGGGGCAGTTGTGGGACTTGGAGCATCTATGGGGCAGTTATGCAGCTTGCAGCATCTATGGGGCAGTTGCTTGTGGGGCAGTTGTGGGGCTCCATGGGGGGGGGGAATTGTCCGGCTTAGTGGAGTTATGGGTCATACTGGTGTGTACTGGTGCTGTACTGGTGCATAATGGTGCTGCAATGGGTGCTATAGGGTGCTGTGCTGGGTGCTATAGGGTGCTGTGCTGGGTGCTATAGGGTGCTGCAATGGGTGCTATAGGGTGCTGTGCTGGGTGCTATAGGGTGCTGCAATGGGTGCTATAGGGTGCGGTACTGGTGATACTGGTGCCGTACTGGGTGCTATAGGGTGCTGTACTGGTGATACTGGTGCCGTACTGGGTGCTATAGGGTGCTGCAATGGGTGCTATAGGGTGCTGCAATGGGTGCTATAGGGTGCTGTACTGGTGATACTGGTGCTGTACTGGGTGCTATAGGGTGCTGCAATGGGTGCCTATAGGGTTCTGCAATGGGTGCTATAGGGTGCTGCAATGGGTGCTATAGGGTGCTGTACTGGTGATACTGGTGCCGTACTGGGTGCTATAGGGTGCTGCAATGGGTGCTACAGGGTGCTGCAATGGGTGCTATAGGGTGCTGTACTGGTGATACTGGTGCCGTACTGGGTGCTATAGGGTGCTGCAATGGGTGCTATAGGGTGCTGCAATGGGTGCTATAGGGTGCTGTACTGGTGATACTGGTGCCGTACTGGGTGCTATAGGGTGCTGCAATGGGTGCTATAGGGTGCTGCAATGGGTGCTATAGGGTGCTGTACTGGTGATACTGGTGCCGTACTGGGTGCTATAGGGTGCTGCAATGGGTGCCTATAGGGTTCTGCAATGGGTGCTATAGGGTGCTGCAATGGGTGCTATAGGGTGCTGTGCTGGGTGCTATAGGGTGCTGCAATGGGTGCTATAGGGTGCTGCAATGGGTGCTATAGGGTGCTGTACTGGTGATACTGGTGCTGTGCTGGGTGCTATAGGGTGCTGCAATGGGTGCTATAGGGTGCTGTGCTGGGTGCTATAGGTTGCTGCAATGGGTGCTATAGGGTGCTGCAGTGGGTGCTATAGGGTGCTGTGCTGGGTGCTATAGGGTGCTGCAAAGTGTGCTATAGGGTGCTGCAATGGGTGCTATAGGGTGCTGCAATGGGTGCTATAGGGTGCTGTACTGGTGATACTGGTGCTGTGCTGGGTGCTATAGGGTGCTGCAATGGGTGCTATAGGGTGCTGCAATGGGTGCTATAGGGTGTTGCACTGGTGATGCTGGTGCTGTGCTGGGTGCTACAGGGTTCTGCAATGGGTGCTATAGGGTGCTGCAATGGGTGCTATAGGGTGCTGTACTGGTGATATTGGTGCTGCAATGGGTGCTATAGGGTGCCACAATGGGTGCTATAGGGTGCTGCAATGGGTGCTATAGGGTGCTGTACTGGTGATACTGGTGCTGTGCTGGGTGCTATAGGGTGTTGCACCGGTGATACTGGTGCTGTGCTGGGTGCTATAGGGTGCTGCAATGGGTGCTACAGGGTGCTGTACTGGTGATACTGGTGCCATGCTGGGTGCTACAGGGCGCTGCAATGGGTGCTATAGGGTGCTGCAATGGGTGCTATAGGGTGCTGTGCTGGGTGCTATAGGGTGCTGCAATGGGTGCTATAGGGTGCTGTGCTGGGTGCTATAGGGTGCTGCAATGGGTGCTATAGGGTGCTGCAATGGGTGCTATAGGGTGCTGTACTGGTGATACTGGTGCTGCAATGGGTGCTATAGGGTGCCACAATGGGTGCTATAGGGTGCTGCAATGGGTGCTATAGGGTGTTGCACTGGTGATGCTGGTGCTGTGCTGGGTGCTACAGGGTTCTGCAATGGGTGCTATAGGGTGCTGCAATGGGTGCTATAGGGTGCTGTACTGGTGATACTGGTGCTGCAATGGGTGCTATAGGGTGCCACAATGGGTGCTATAGGGTGCTGCAATGGGTGCTATAGGGTGCTGTACTGGTGATACTGGTGCTGTGCCAGTGCTGTACTGGGTGCTATAGGGTGCTGCAATGGGTGCTATAGGGTGCTGTACTGGTGATACTGGTGCTGTGCTGGGTGCTATAGGGTGCTGTGCTGGGTGCTATAGGGTGCTGCAATGGGTGCTATAGGGTGCTGTCCCGGTGTTGTACTGGTCTGTACTGGTCTGTGTGCATCTCATACTGGTCCATACCATTCCTGTACTGGTCTGTATCAGGCCGTGATGGCCTGCACTGGTCCATACTGGTGGTACTGGTCCCGTACTGGTCCATAGCACCCTGTATTGGTGATACTGGTGCTGTACTGGTCCGGTTTGGTCCCATACTGGTCCTGAACTGGTCTGTACCATTCCCATACTGGTCTGTACTGGTGCTCCCGTTCTTATACCGGTCCATACTGGTCCGTACTGATGCATACTGGTCCATACTGGTGCTCCCGGTCCTATACTGGTCCATACTGGTCTGTACTGATGCTCCCGTTCCTATACTGGTGCATACCAGTCCATACTGGTCCCTACTGGTCCGTGCTGATGCTCCCATTCCTATACCGATCCATACTGGTCCATACCGATCCATACTGGTCCGTACTGGTCCTTACGGGTCCATACCGATCCATACTGGTCCATACCAATCCATACTGGTCCATACTGGTCCGTACCGATCCATACAGGTCCATACCGATCCATACTGGTCCGTACTGATGCATACTGGTCCATACTGGTCCTTACTGGTCCATACTGGTCCGTACTGCTCCATACCGATCCATACTGGTCCTTACCGGTTTGTACCGATCCATACTGGTCAATACTGGTCCATACTGGTCCATACTGGTCCGTACCGGTCAGTACTGCTCCATACCGATCCATACTGGTCCATACTGGTCCTTACTGGTCCGCACTGGTCCGCACTGCTCCATACCGATCCATACTGGTCCATACTGGTCCATACTGGTCCTTACCGGTTCGTACCGATCCATACTGGTCCGTACTGGTCCATACCGATCCATACTGGTCCATACTGGTCTGTACCGGTCCATACTGGTCTGTACCGATCCTTACTGGTCCGTACTGGTCCATACTGGTCCATACTGGTCCATACTGGTCCATACTGGTCCGTACCGATCCATACTGGTCCATACTGGTCCATACTGGTCCATACTGGTCCGTACCGATCCATACCGATCCATACTGCTCCATACCGATCCATACTGGTCCATACTGGTCCATACTGGTCCATACCGGTCCATACTGCTCCATACCGATCCATACTGGTCCATACCGGTCCATACTGCTCCATACCGATCCATACTGCTCCATACCGATCCTTACTGGTCCATACTGGTCCATACTGGTCCATACTGCTCCATACCGATCCATACTGCTCCATACCGATCCTTACTGGTCCATACTGGTCCATACTGGTCCATACTGCTCCATACCGATCCATACTGCTCCATACCGATCCTTACTGGTCCATACTGGTCCATACTGGTCCATACTGCTCCATACCGATCCATACTGCTCCATACCGATCCTTACTGGTCCATACTGGTCCATACCGATCCATACTGCTCCATACCAATCCATACTGGTCCATACTGGTCCGTACTGATCCATACCGATCCATACTGGTCCATAATGGTCCATACTGCTCCATACCGATCCATACTGCTCCATACCGATCCTTACTGGTCCATACTGGTCCATACTGGTCCATACTGCTCCATACCGATCCATACTGCTCCATACCGATCCATACTGGTCCATACTGGTCCGTACCGATCCATACTGGTCCGTACTGGTCCATACTGGTCCGTACTGGTCCATACTGGTCCATACCGCTCCATACCGATCCATACTGGTCCGTACCGATCCATACTGGTCCATACTGGTCCATACCGCTCCATACCGATCCATACTGGTCCATACCGATCCATACTGCTCCATACCAATCCATACTGGTCCATACTGGTCCGTACTGATCCATACCGATCCATACCGATCCATACTGGTCCATACTGGTCCGCACTGGTCCTTACCGGTCCGCCCCGCCCCCTCCCCGCTCCCTCCCCGTCCATCCGCTCTCTCCGCTGCCTCGCGGCCTCCGTACCCCTCCCCCTCCCTCCTCCCCCTCCCCCTCCCCCCTCTCTCTCCATCCATTTCCCCTCCCCCCCTCCCCCCCTCCCCCCTCCCCCCCCCCCCCCCCCCGTTCCCGCGTCTCCGCCGCGTTTCCCGCGTTTCCCGGGGCTCGGTTCCCGCCGTTTGGGGGGGGGATGCGCGCGGCCGCCGCCCCCCTCCCCCCCCCGCCCCCCCCCCTCTGCTCGAGCTGGCCCCTGCTCGCGCCCCCCCGCCGCAGCGTCTGGTTCATCTACAGGTACGGGGGGGGAGGGGCGGAGAGAGGGGGCGGGGGGACCCATAGGGAACCATAGGGACCCCATAGGGAACCATAGACATCCCATAGACATCCCATAGGGAACCATAGGGACCCATAGACATCCCATAGACATCCCATAGGGAACCATAGGGACCCATAGACATCCCATAGGGACCCCATAGACATCCCATAGACATCCCATAGGGAACCATAGGGACCCATAGACATCCCATAGGGACCCCATAGACATCCCATAGACATCCCATAGGGACCCCATAGACATCCCATAGGGACCCCATAGACATCCCATAGGGAACCATAGGGACCCCATAGACATCCCATAGGGAACCATAGGGAAACCATAGACATCCCATAGGGACCCATAGACATCCCATAGACATCCCATAGGGACCCATAGACATCCCATAGGGACCCCATAGACATCCCATAGGGAACCATAGGGACCCCATAGGGAAACCATAGACATCCCATAGGGAACCATAGGGACCCCATAGGGAAACCATAGACATCCCATAGGGACCCATAGACATCCCATAGGGACCCCATAGACATCCCATAGGGACCCCATAGACATCCCATAGGGAACCATAGGGACCCCATAGACATCCCATAGGGACCCCATAGACATCCCATAGGGAACCATAGGGACCCCATAGACATCCCATAGGGACCCATAGACATCCCATAGGGAACCATAGGGACCCCATAGACATCCCATAGGGACCCCATAGGGGCCTCATAGACATCCCCTAGGGACCCCATAGACATCCCATAGGGACCCCATAGACATCCCATAGACATACTATAGGGACCCCATAGACATCCCATAGGGTCCCATAGGGACTCCTAGGGACCCCATAGGCATCCCATAGAGACCCCATAGACATCCCAGAGACATCCCATAGACATCCCATAGGGACCCATAGAGACCCCATAGACATCCCATAGGGACCTCATAGATATCCCATAGGGACCCCATAGGGAACCATAGGGAACCATAGGGACCCATAGGGAACCATAGGGAACCATGGGGAACCATAGGGACCCATAGGGACACATAGGGACCTATAGGGAACCATGGGGACCTATAGGGACACATAGGGAACCATGGGGAACCATAGGGACCCCATAGACATCCCATAGACATCTCATAGGGACCCCATAGACATCCCATAGACATCTCATAGACATCCCATAGGGACCCCATAGGGACCCCATAGGGGCCTCATAGACATCCCCTAGACATCCCATAGGGACCCATAGAGACCCCATAGGGACCCCATAGACATCCCATAGGGACCTCATAGGGACCTCATAGACACCCCATAGGGACCTCATAGACACCCCATAGGGACCTCATAGATATCCCATAGGGACCCCATAGGGACCCATAGACATCCCATAGAGAAACCATAGACATCCCATAGGAACCCATAGGGACCCCATAGACATCCCATAGGGTCCCATAGGGACCCCATAGACATCCCATAGGGACCCCATAGGGACCTCATAGATATCCCATAGGGACCCCATAGGGAACCATAGGGAACCATAGGGACCCATAGGGAACCATAGGGACACATAGGGAACCATAGGGACCCATAGGGAACCATAGGGACACATAGGGAACCATAGGGACCCATAGGGAACCATAGGGACCCATAGGGAACCATGGGGAACCATAGGGAACCATAGGGACCTATAGGGAACCATAGGGAACCATAGACATCCCATAGGGATCCCATAGACATCCCATAGGGACCCCATAGACATCCCATAGGGAAACCATAGACATACCATAGACATACCATAGACATACCATAGGGACCCCATAGGGGCCTCATAGACATCCCCTAGACATCCTATAGACATCCCATAGACATTCCTTAGGGAAACCATAGGGACTCCTAGGGACCCCATAGACATCCCACAGGGACCCATAGACATCCCATAGACATCCCATAGGCACCCATAGACATCCCATAGGGACCTCATAGACATCCCATAGGGACCCATAGACATCCCATAGGGACCCATAGACATCCCATAGGGACCCATAGGGACCTCATAGACATCCCATAGGGACCCATAGACATCCCATAGGGACCCATAGACACCCCATAAACATTGCATAGACACCCCATAGACATCCCACAGACACCCTATAGACATCCCATAGACCCTTCATAGAGACCCCATGGATCCTGCATAGACCTCCCATAGATACCCTATAGACATCCCATAAGCATCCCATGGACACCCCATAGACATTCCATAGGCACCCTATAGACCCTCCATAGCCATCCTATAGAGACCCCATAGAGACCCACAGACCCCTCCATGGACATCCCATAGACACCCCCATAGACACTCTATAGACCCCCCATAGGCACCCTATAGACCCTCCATAGCCATCCTATAGAGACCCCATAGAGACCCATAGACCCCTCCATGGACATCCCATAGAGACCCTATAGACCCCCCCATAGGCACGCTATAGAACCTCCATAGGCATCCTATAGAGACCCCATAGAGACCCATAGACCCCTATGAACGTTCCCATAGACACCCCATAGGCACCTCCATAGACACCCTATAGACTCCCCCATAGGCACCCTATAGAACCTCCATAGGCATCCTATAGAAACCCCATAGAGACCCATAGACCCCTATGGACGTTCCCATAGACACCCCCATAGGCATCCTATAGAGACCCCATAGCGACCCATAGACCCCTCCATGGACATTCCCATTGACACCCCATGGACACCTCCATAGACACCCTATAGAACCTCCATAGGCACCCTATAGAACCTCCATAGGCATCCTATAGAGACCCCATAGAGATCCATAGACCCCTATGGATGTTCCCATAGACACCCCATAGACACCCTATAGACCCCCCCATAGGCACCCTATAGAACCTCCATAGGCATCCTATAGAGACCCATAGACCCCTATGGACGTTCCCACAGGCACCCCATAGGCACCCCCATAGGCACCCTATAGAACCTCCATAGGCACCCTATAGAACCTCCATAGGCATCCTATAGAGACCCCATAGAGACCCATAGACCCCTATTGACGTTCCCATAGACACCCCATAGACACCCTATAGACCCCCCCATAGGCACCCTATAGAACCTCCATAGGCATCCTATAGAGACCCATAGACCCCTATGGACGTTCCCATAGACACCCCCATAGGCACCCTATAGCCCCCCCCATAGGCACCCTATAGAACCTCCATAGGCATCCTATAGACACCCCATAGAGACCCATAGACCCCTATGGACGTTCCCATAGACACCCCATAGACACCCTATAGACCCCCCCCATAGTCTCCCTATAGACCCCCCCATAGACACATATGGGGACACAGGGGACCATAGATGGGACATGTATGGGGACACGTGTGGGACATGGGATCATGTGTAGGGACCCCTATGGGGGGGAGGGAAGGGGGGCCTGCATAGGGACCCATAGGGGTCCATTGTGGGGGGGGCAGGGGGCCCTGTGTGGCCTCCTGCCCGCTAAGACACGTATGTACACGTATGTACACGTGTGTGCGTGTGTGTCCGTGTGCGTGTGCAGGTGGCGGCAGCGGGGAGGGCACACGCGTGTGTGGGGCTGGGGGCACTCGGGGGGCACCTCTGCCCCCCCCCCATCACCCCATGGGGTCGCGTGTGCTCATGTCCCATGTGTATCCCATGTGTATCCTGTGTGTATCCCGTGTGTATCCCGTGTATAACCCATGTGTATCCTGTGTGTATCCCGTGTGTATCCCGTGTGTATCCCATGTATAACCCATGTGTATCCTGTGTGTATCCCGTGTGTTTCCCCTCTGTATCCCGTGTGTATCCCCTGTGTATCCCATGTGTATCCTGTGTGTATCCCGTGTGTATCCCATGTATAACCCATGTGTATCCTGTGTGTATCCCGTGTGTATCCCCTGTGTATCCCCTGTGTATCCCATGTGTATCCTGTGTGTATCCCGTGTGTATCCCGTGTATAACCCATGTGTATCCTGTGTGTATCCCGTGTGTTTCCCCTGTGTATCCCCTGTGTATCCCATGTGTATCCCGTGTGCATCCCGTGTGCATCCCGTGTGTATCCTGTGTGTATCCTGTGTGTATCCCGTGTGTATCCCTTGTGTATCCCCTTTGTATTTCCTGTGTATCCCATGTGTATCCCGTGTGTATCCCCTGTGTATCCCGTGTGTATCCCGTGTGTATCCCCTCTGTATCCCATGTGTATCCCCTGTGTATCCCATGTGTATCCCCTTTGTATCCCTTGTGTATCCCATGTGTATGCCATGTGTATCCCGTGTGTATCCCATGTGTATCCCGTGTGTATCCCATGTGTATCCCGTGTGTATCCCCTGTGTATCCCGTGTGTATCCCTGTGTATCCCGTGTGTATCCCATGTGGATCCCGTGTGTATCACCTGTGTATGCCATGTATATCCCCTGTGTATCCCGTGTGTATCCCGTGTGTATCCCTTGTGTATCCCCTTTGTATTTCCTGTGTATCCCATGTGTATCCCATGTGTATCCTGTGTGTATCCCGTGTGTATCCCTTGTGTATCCCCTTTGTATTTCCTGTGTATCCCCTGTGTATCCTGTGTGTATCCCCTGTGTATCCCATGTGTATCCCCTTTGTATCCCTTGTGTATCCCATGTGTATGCCATGTGTATCCCGTGTGTATCCCATGTGTATCCCGTGTGTATCCCCTGTGTATCCCATGTGTATCCCGTGTGTATCCCCTGTGTATCCCGTGTGTATCCCTGTGTATCCCGTGTGTATCCCATGTGGATCCCGTGTGTATCCCCTGTGTATGCCATGTATATCCCCTGTGTATCCCGTGTGTATCCCGTGTGTATCCCGTGTGTATCCCGTGTGTATCCCTTGTGTATCCCCTTTGTATTTCCTGTGTATCCCATGTGTATCCCATGTGTATCCTGTGTGTATCCCGTGTGTATCCCTTGTGTATCCCCTTTGTATTTCCTGTGTATCCCATGTGTATCCCATGTGTATCCCCTGTGTATCCCATGTGTATCCCCTTTGTATCCCTTGTGTATCCCATGTGTATGCCATGTGTATCCCGTGTGTATCCCATGTGTATCCCGTGTGTATCCCCTGTGTATCCCATGTGTATCCCGTGTGTATCCCCTGTGTATCCCGTGTGTATCCCGTGTGTATCCCGTGTGTATCCCCTGTGTATCCCGTGTGTATCCCCGTGTATCCCTTGTGTATCCCCTTTGTATTTCCTGTGTATCCCATGTGTATCCCATGTGTATCCTGTGTGTATCCCGTGTGTATCCCTTGTGTATCCCCTTTGTATTTCCTGTGTATCCCATGTGTATCCCGTGTGTATCCCATGTGTATCCCATGTGTATCCCCTGTGTATCCCGTGTGTATCCCGTGTGTATCCCATGTGTATCCCGTGTGTTTCCCCTGTGTATCCCGTGTGTATCCCGTGTGTATCCCCTTTGTATCCCATGTGTATCCCATGTGTATGCCATGTGTATCCCGTATGTATCCCATGTGTATCCCGTGTGTATCCCGTGTGTATCCTGTGTGTATCCCATGTGTATCCCGTGTGTATCCCGTGTGTATCCCCTGTGTATCCCATGTGTATCCCGTGTGTATCCCCTGTGTATCCCGTGTGTATCCCGTGTGTATCCCCTGTGTATCCCGTGTGTATCCCGTGTGTATCCCCTGTGTATCCCGTGTGTATCCCGTGTGTATCCCGTGTGTATCCCCTGTGTATCCCGTGTGTATCCCGTGTGTATCCCGTGTGTATCCCGTGTGTATCCCATGTGTATCCCGTGTGTATCCCCTGTGTATCCCATGTGTATCCCATGTGTATCCCGTGTGTATCCCGTGTGTATCCCGTGTGTATCCCCTGTGTATCCCGTGTGTATCCCATGTGTATCCCGTGTGTATCCCATGTGTATCCCGTGTGTATCCCATGTGGATCCCCTGTGTATCCCATGTTTATCCCATGTGTATCCCGTGTGTATCCCATGTGTATCCCGTGTGTATCCCATGTGTATCCCATGTGTATCCCGTGTGTATCCCATGTGTATCCCCTGCGTATCCCATGTTTATCCCATGTGTATCCCATGTGTATCCCATGTGTATCCCGTGTGTATCCCATGTGTATCCCGTGTGTATCCCATGTGTATCCCGTGTGTATCCCATGTGGATCCCCTGTGTATCCCATGTGTATCCCGTGTGTATCCCGTGTGTATCCCGTGTGTATCCCGTATGTATCCCATGTGTATCCCATGTGTATCCCATGTGTATCCCGTATGTATCCCATGTGTATCCCGTGTGTATCCCATGTGTATCCCGTGTGTATCCCCTGTGTATCCCATGTGTATCCCGTGTGTATCCCATGTGTATCCCGTGTGTATCCCGTGTGTATCCCGTGTGTATCCCGTGTGTATCCCCTGTGTATCCCGTATGTATCCCATGTGTATCCCGTATGTATCCCGTGTGTATCCCGTGTGTATCCCGTGTGTATCCCGTGTGTATCCCGTGTGTATCCCCTGTGTATCCCGTGTGTATCCCGTGTGTATCCCACGTGTATCCCCTGTGTATCCCGTGTGTATCCCGTGTGTATCCCGTGTGTATCCCATGTGTATCCCATGTGTATCCCATGTGTATCCCCTGTGTATCCCATGTGTATCCCGTGTGTATCCCGTGTGTATCCCGTGTGTATCCCGTGTGTATCCCGTGTGTATCCCATGTGTATCCCCTGTGTATCCCGTGTGTATCCCATGTGTATCCCATGTGTATCCCGTGTGTATCCCATGTGGATCCCCTGTGTATCCCATGTTTATCCCATGTGTATCCCGTGTGTATCCCATGTGTATCCCGTGTGTATCCCATGTGTATCCCATGTGTATCCCGTGTGTATCCCATGTGTATCCCCTGTGTATCCCATGTTTATCCCATGTGTATCCCATGTGTATCCCATGTGTATCCCGTGTGTATCCCATGTGTATCCCATGTGTATCCCATGTGTATCCCGTGTGTATCCCATGTGGATCCCGTGTCCCAGTGATTACATCATCAAGGAGAAGACCGTTCTGCTCCAGAAGAAGGACAACGAAGGCTTCGGCTTTGTCCTGCGTGGGGCCAAGGGTGAGCAGGGGGGGCGATGGGGGTCTCTATGGGGGTCCATTGGTGGTCTATGGGGGTCCTATGAGGGATCTATGGGGTCCATTGGGGGTCTATGGGGGTCCAGAGGGGGTCTATGGGGGTCCTAGGGGGGTCTATGTGGGTCCTAAGGGGGTCTATGGTGTCCATTGGGGGTCTATAGGGGTCCTAGGGGGGTCTATGGGGTTGCTGGGGGGGTTATAGGGGTCCTGAGGGTCTCTATGGGGGTCCAGGAGCATCTGGGTCAGATGAAGGAGATAGGGGTGAGGGTGAGGATGAGGATGATAGGGATGAAGGGGATGGGATGATGATGAGGATGGGGATGAGGATGGGGATGAAGGGCATGGGATGATGATGATGAGGATGGGGATGAAGGGCATGGGATAATGATGATGATGGGGATGAGGATGGGGATGAAGGGCATGGGATAATGATGATGGGGATGAGGATGGGGATGAAGGGTATGGGATAATGATGAGGATGGGGATGAAGGGCATGGGATGATGATGAGGATGGGGATGAGGATGGGGATGAAGGGCATGGGATGATGATGATGAGGATGGGGATGAAGGGCATGGGATAATGATGATGATGGGGATGAGGATGGGGATGAAGGGCATGGGATGATGATGATGAGGATGGGGATGAAGGGCATGGGATGATGATGGTGAGGATGATGGGGATGAAGGGCATGGGATAATGATGATGATGGGGATGAGGATGGGGATGAAGGGCATGGGATGATGATGATGAGGATGGGGATGAAGGGCATGGGATGATGATGGTGAGGATGATGGGGATGAAGGGCATGGGATGATGATGGTGAGGATGATGGGGATGAAGGGGATGGGATGATGATGATGAAGGAGGGGGGTACAAAAGGGCTGCTTGGAGTGAATGAGGATCAGGGGAATGGGAGGAAGGGGATGATGATGATGAAGGGGGGATGAAGAGGATGATGGGGATGATGATGATGCCAAAGGGGGGTGAAGGGCAGATGAGGATGATGATGGGGATGGGGATGAGGATGAAGATGCCTATTTGGATGGGGATGATGATGGGGATGGGGATGAAGATGATGGGGATGGGGAAGATGAATGGGGATGAGGATGATGATGGGGATGGGGATGATGGGGATGGGGATGAGGATGGAGATGGGGATGAGGATGAGGATGGGGATGAGGATGATGGGGATGGGGATGATGATGGGGATGAGGATGGGGTTGGGGATGAGGATGATGATGGGGATGGGGATGATGGGGATGGGGATGAGGATGAGGATGGGGATGAAGATGATGGGGATGGGGATGAGGATGGGGATGAGGATGGGGTTGGGGATGAGGATGATGATGGGAATGAAGATGATGGGGATGGGGATGAGGATGATGGGGATGGGGATAGAGATGAAGATGTTGGGGATGATGATTAGGATGGGGATGAAGATGATGGGGATGAGGATGATGATGGGGATGGGGATGAGGATGGGCATGAGGATGATGATGGGAATGATGCTGATGGGGATGAAGATGAGGGGGATGATGCTGCTGATGGGGATGGGGATGAGGATGATGGGGATGGGGATGAGGATGGGTGTGGGGATGCTGCTGATGGTGGTGGGGATGGGGATGATGCTGATGGGGATGAAGATGATGGGGATGATGATGGGGATGGGGATGCTGCTGATGGGGATGGGGCTGGGGATGAGGATGATGATGGGGATGGGGATGATGCTGATGGGGATGGGGATGATGCTGATGGGGATGAAGATGATGGGGATGGGGGTGGGGCTGGGGATGAGGATGATGGGGATGAGGATGAGGATGGGTGTGGGGATGCTGCTGATGGTGGTGGGGATGAAGATGATGGGGATGATGATGGGGATGGGGATGAAGAGGATGGGGGTGGGGCTGGGGATGAGGATGGAGATGGGGATGGGGATGATGCTGATGGGGATGGGTATGATGGGGATGGGGGTGGGGCTGGGAATGAGGATGATGATGGGGATGATGCTGATGGGGATGGGGATGATGATGGGGATGGGGATGAAGAGGATGGGGCTGGGGATGAGGATGGGGATGATGCTGATGGGGATGAAGATGATGGGGATGATGATGGGGATGGGGATGATGCTGATGGGGATGGGGCTGGGGATGAGGATGGGGATGATGCTGATGGGGATGAAGATGATGGGGATGATGATGGGGATGAAGAGGATGGGGATGGGGCTGAGGATGATGATGGGGATGGGGGTGATGGGGGTGGGGATGCTGAAGGGGTGTCAGGGGGGTGCCGGGGGGGCGGCCGCAGCCGTGACCCCCCCCGCAGCGCAGACGCCCATCGAGGAGTTCACGCCGACGCCGGCGTTCCCGGCGCTGCAGTACCTGGAATCCGTGGATGAGGGCGGCGTGGCCTGGAGAGCCGGGCTGCGCATGGGGGACTTCCTCATCGAGGTCAGCACCCACGGCGCCGCGGCACCCACGGCATCCATGGCACCCACGGCAGCCATTGTATCCATGGCACCCATGGCACCCACGGCACCCATGGCAGCCATTGTATCCATGGCACCCATGGCAGCCATGGCATCCATTCCATCCATTGCATCCATGGCACCCAGGGCATCCATGGCACCCATTGCACCCATGGCACCCATGGCATCCATTGCAGCCATTGCATCCATGGCACCCATTGCACCCATTGACTTCCATTGCACCCATGGCTTCCATGGCACCCACAGCACCCAGGGCAGCCATTGTATCCATGGCATCCATTGCACCCATGGCATCCATTGCATCCATTGCACCCATGGCACCCACGGCATCCATTGCAGCCATTGCATCCATGGCACCCATTGCATCCATGGCACCCATGGCTCCCATTGCATCCATTGTATCCATGGCACCCATGGCATCCATGGCACCCATGGCATCCATTGCACCCATGGCATCCATGGTACCCATTGCACCCATGGCATCCATGGTACCCATTGCACCCATGGCACCCATGGCATCCATGGCACCCATGGTACCCATTGCACCCATGGCATCCATGGCACCCATGGTACCCATTGCACCCATGGCATCCATTGTATCCATGGCACCCATGGTACCCATTGCATCCATGACATCCATTGCATCCATGGCATCCATAGCACCCATTGCATCCATGGCACCTATTGCAGGCATTGCATTCATGGCACCCATTGCATCCATTGCAGTCATGGCACCCACGGCACCCCCAGCACCCATGGCACCCACATAAGGCTGTTCAGCACCAACCCATGGGGACAGCTCCCATAGCACCCATCTGGGCACTTCACACCCACCTGTGGGTGGTTGAACCCACACAGAGCATGTCATAGCATGTTGTAGCGTGTTGCAGAGTGTCACAGCATGTCATAGCATGTTATTGCATGTCAGTGTCATAGCATGTCATAGCGTGTCGTAGCATGTCGTAGCGTATCATAGAGTGTCATCACGTGTCATAGTGTGTCATGTGTCATAGCATGTTGTAACGTGTCGTAGGGTGTCATAGCATGTCATCGTGTGTTGTAGCGGGTCGTAGCGGGTCATAGCATGTCGTAGAGTGTCATCATGTCATATGTCGTCATGTGTCGTGGCGTGTTGTAGCGTGTCATTGTGTGTCATCACGTGTCATCATGTCATAGCATGTCATTATGTGTCATAGCATATCATGTGTCGTAGCGTGTTGTAGCGTGTCATCATGTGTCATCGCGTGTCATTGTGTGTCGTCACGTGTCGTCATGTGTCGTCGCGTGTCATTGTATGTCACCATGCGTCATTGCGTGTGACGCGGGTGTCGCGTGTCGTGTGTCGTCGTGTGTTATTGCATGTCATCATGTGTCGTCGCGTGTTGTCCCGTGTCATCGCGTGTTATTGCATGTCACCATGTGTCATCGCGTGTCATCGCGTGTCATCACGTGTGACGCGGGTGTCGCGCGCAGGTGAACGGGCAGAACGTGGTCAAGGTCGGGCACCGCCAGGTCGTGTCCATGATCCGGCAGGGCGGGAACAGCCTCGTGCTCAAGGTTGTCATGGTGACGCGGCACCCGGAGCCCGAGGGGCCCCGGCGCAGGGGTGAGGGGCAACGGGGGGCAATGGGGGGTCAATGGGGTGATGGGGGGGTCAATGGGGGTCATCGGGAGTCAATGGGGTGATGGGGGTCAATGGGGGTCATCGGGAGTCAATGGGGGGTCAATGGGGTGATGGGGGGGGTCAATGGGGGTCATCGGGAGTCAATGGGGTGATGGGGGTCAATGGGGGTCATCGGGAGTCAATGGGGGTCAATGGGGTGATGGGGGAGTCATCGGGAGTCAATGGGGTGTCAGTGGGGTGATGGGAATGTCATTGGGTTCATGAATGGGATCATCAGGAGTCAATGGGGGGTCAATGGGGTGATGGGGGAGTCATCGGGAGTCAATGGGGGGTCAATGGGGTGATGGGAATGTCATTGGGTTCATGAATGGGGTCATCAGGAGTCAATGGGGGGTCAGTGGAGTGATGGGTGGTCAATGGGGGTCATTGGGAGTCAATGGGGGGGCAATGGGGTGATGGGAATGTCATTAGGTTCATGAATGGGGTCATTGGGAGTCAATGGGGGGTCAATGGGGTGATGGGAATGTCATTGGGTTCATGAATGGAGTCATCTGGGGTCAATGCGGGGGTCAATGGGGTGATGGGGGAGTCATCGGGAGTGAATGGGGGGTCAATGGGGTGATGGGGGATTCATCGGGAGTCAATGGGGGGTCAATGGGGTGATGGAAATGTCATTGGGTTCATGAATGGAGTCATCTGGGTCAATGGGGGGGTCAATGGGGTGATGGGGGGTCAATGGGGGTCATCGGGAGTCAATGGGGGGTCAATGGGGTGATGGGGGAGTCATCGAGAGTCAATGGGGTGTCAATGGGGTGATGGGAATGTCATTGGGTTCATGAATGGGGTCATCAGGAGTCAATGGGGGGTCAATGGAGTGATGGGTGGTCAATGGGGTCATTGGGAGTCAATGGGGGAGTCATCGGGAGTCAATGGGGGGTCAATGGGGTGATGGGAATGTCATTGGGTTCATGAATGGGGTCATTGGGAGTCAATGGGGGGTCAATGGGGTGATGGGGGAGTCATCGGGAGTCAATGGGGGGTCAATGGGGTGATGGGAATGTCATTGGGTTCATGAATGGGGTCATCAGGAGTCAATGGGGGGGTCACTGGAGTGATGTGGGTTCAATGGGGCAATGCAGGGGGACAATGGGGGTCATTTGGTGTCAATGGGTCAATAGGGTGATGGGGGGGAATTGGGGGCCATGTGAGGTGTCATGGGGGGGTCATTGGCCATGAATAGGGCTCATCTGGTGTCAATGGGGTCGGGGGTGTCTATGGGATGAAAAGGGGGTCAGTGGGGGTCAGATGGGTCATGGGGGTATGTAAGAATGGGGGGGGTCATAGGGATGTCATTGGGGTCATGACTGGGGAGCATTGGGGTCATGAATCGGGCTCATTGGGTCATGAATGGGGGGCATTGGGGTCATGAATGGGGCTCATTGGGTCATGAATGGGGGGCATTGGGTCATGAATGCGGGGCATTGGGTCATGAATGGGCAGCATTGGGGTCATGAATGGGGCTCATTGGGTCATGAATGGGGGGCATTGGGTCATGAATGTGGGGCATTGGGTCATGAATGGGCAGCATTGGGGTCATGAATGGGGCTCATTCGGTCATGAAGGGGAGGTTCATTGGGTCATGAATGGGGCTCATTGGCTCATGAATGGGGCTCATTGGGTGATAAATGGGGGTCATTGGGATCATGAATGGGGCTCATTGGCTCATGAATGGGGCTCATTGGGCTCATGAATGGGGGCATTGGGTCATAAATGGGGGGCATTGGGATCATGAATGGGGCTCATTGGCTCATGAATGGGGCTCATTGGGCTCATGAATGGGGGCATTGGGTCATAAATGGGGGTCATTGGGATCATGAATGGGGCTCATTGGCTCATGAATGGGGCTCATTGGGCTCATAAATGGGGCTCATTGGGTCATAAATGGGGCTCATTGGGTCATGAATAGGGCTCATTGGGCTCATGAATGGAGCTCATTGAGTCATGAATGGGGCTCATTGGGCTTATGAATGGGGGGCATTGGGGTCATGAATGGGGCTCATTGGGTCATGAATAGGGCTCATTGGGCTCATGAATGGGGCTCATTGGGTCATGAATGGGGCTCATGAATGGAGCTCATTGGGCTCATGAATGGGGGCACTGGGTCATGAATGGAGCTCATTGGCTCATGAATGGGGCTCATTGGGTCATAAATGGGGTTCATTGGGCTCATGAATGGGGGGCATTGGGGTCATGAATGGGGGGCATTGGGGTCATGAATGGGCCTCATTGGGTCATCAATGGGGGTCATTGGGGTCATGAATGGGGTTCATTGGGCTCATGACTGGGGCTCATTGGGCTCATGAATGGAGCTCATTGAGTCATGAATGGGGCTCATTGGGTCATAAATGGGGGTCATTGGGATCATGAATGGGGCTCATTGGGTCATGAATGGGGGTCATTGGCTCATGAATGGAGCTCATTGGGTCATGAATGGAGCTCATTGGGTCATGAATGGGGGGCATTGGGCTCATGAATGGAGCTCATTGGGTCATGAATGGAGCTCATAGGGTTCATGAATGGGGCCATGGGGGGGGTCACCTGTGTCTATGTATTGGGGAGGGGGGGGACCCTAAGGGGGGGTCCCTGACCCCCCTCCCCCCCCCCCCCCCCCCGCAGCTGCCCCCCCCCAGCCTCGGCGCCTCCCGGCCCCGGCCATTTCCCTGCGCTCCAAATCCATGACCTCGGAGCTGGAGGAGATGGGTGAGGGGGGGGGGGCTGAGGGGGTGGGGGGGCTGGGGGGGGTGGGGGGCATTGGGGGTGGGGGGAGGGTCCTGAGGGAGTCTATGAAGGGGGTGGGAGGGGGCTATGGAAGGGTTTGGGGGGTCTATCGGGGGTGCTTGTGGGGGGTCATTGGGAGTCCTGGGGGGTGGTTGGGGGGGGCAGGGGGTGTCTATGGGGGGGTCTATGGGGGGTGCTTGTGGGGGGTCATTGGGAGTCCTGGGGGGTGGTTGGAGGGGGCAGGGGGTGTCTATGGGGGGGTCTATGGGGGGTGCTTGTGGGGGGTCATTGGGAGTCTTGGGGGGGGTGGGGGGTGTCTATGGGGGGGGTCTATGTGGGGTGCTTGTGGGTGGGGCATTGGGAGTCCTGGGGGGGGTCGGGGGTGTCTGGGGGGGTTATGGAGAGGTTTGGGGGGGTCTATGGGGGGTGCTTGCGGGGGGTAAAGGGGGGTGGCTGTGGGGGGTGTCTATGGGGGGTGATTGGGGGGGTCAATGGGAGTCCTGGGGGGGCAGGGGGTGTCTATGGGGGGGGTGCCTGGGTATTGGGGTCCCTTAAAGCCCCTTGGGGGTGGGGGGTGTTCAGTGATGGGGGGGGGGATTTCTGACCTTTAACCTTTAACCTCTGACCTTCCCCCCCCTTCCCCTTGCAGTGGAGAAAGGTGAGTGTGGGGGGCCCCCCCCCCCCTTTGGGTTCCCTTTGACCCCCCCCCCATGACCCCACTTTAACCCCCCCCAACCCCATTGACCCCAATGTGAGCCCCATTGATCCCCATTGACCCCCCCCCAGTGGCCCCCCGTAACCGCTCTCGTGTCTCCCCAGTCTCCCCATGGAAGAAGCGCACTGGTGAGTGCATCAAACACGCATGGAACACGCCTTGAACACGCATTAAACATGCATTGAACATGCATCGAACACGCATTAAACACGCCTTGAACATGCATCGAACACGAATTGAACACACATCAAACATGAACACACATCAAACATGCATTAAACACACATCAAATATGCATTGAACACACATCATGCATTGAACATGCCTCAAACACGCACCAAACAAGCCTTGAACACGCATCAAACATGCCTCGAACACGCCTTGAATATGCATCAAACACGCATTGAAGATGCATCGAACGCACATCAAACATGCCTCGAACACGCATCAAACATGCATGAAACACGCATCAACACGCCTTGAACATGCATCATCTACACCTCACACACTGAACATGCATTGAATGTGCACACTTCGAACAGGCATCAAACACGCCTTGAACATGCATCGAACATGCATTAAACACATATGAGACACACCTCAAGCATGCATTGAACACGCATTGAACACGCCTTGAACACACCTCAAACATGCATTGAACACGCCTCGAACACACTTCAAACATGCATTGAACACACCTCAAACGTGCATTGAACACACCTCGAACACACCTCAAGCATGCATTGAACATGCCTCGAACACACCTCAAACACGCCTTGAACACACCTCAAACATGCATTGAACATGCCTCGAACACACCTCAAACATGCATTGAACACGCATCAAACACGCCTCGAACACACCTCAAACATGCATTGAACACGCCTCGAACACACCTCAAACATGCATCGAACACGCCTCGCACATGTGTTGCACACGCTCTGCACACATGGCACACGCATCGCCCCCCTGCGCAAGCTCGCGTGGGTCTTGCGTGCCCATTGCACCCCATGGGCACCCCTCTCTGCCAGCACCCATCAATCACCCCCAGCACCCATGGGACAACCCCCCCCACCCCCCCAGCACCCATCGCTCCAGCACCCATTAGGACTCCCCTAGCACCCATCACCCCTGGCACCCATCAGGTCACCCATAGGACCACTGCCCCCCCAGCACCCATACCCCCACCCATGGGTGCCCCTCTCTCTCCCCAGAGTACGACGCCTCGGTGGCCACGGAGAAGAAGCGGACAGTCTATCAGATGGCGCTCAGTAAGGGGGCGCTATGGGGGGGGCCCATGGGTGGGGTGGTCTATGGGTGGGGGGGGTCTATGGGTGGGAGTCCCTAAGCCCCCCCCATGGGGGTGCTGCTGGGTGCTGGTGTGGATTGGGGTCTATGGGGGTGCATTGGGGTCTATGGGTGTCCATGGGTGTCTGTGGGGTGCCTTGGGGTGCACTGGTGTCTATGGGTGTCTATAGGGTACATTGGTGTCTACGGGTGCCCATGGGGTGCATTGGGGCACATTGGTGTCTATGGGTGTCCATGGGGTGCATTGGTGTTTATGGGTGTCCATGGGGTGCATTAGGATACATTGGTGTCCATGGGTGTCTGTGGGGTGCCTTGGGGTGCATTGGTGTCTATGGGTGTCTATAGGCTACATTGGTGTCTATGGGTGCCCATGGGGTGCATTGGGGCACATTGGTGTCTATGGGTGTCCATGGGGTGCCTTGGGGTGCATTGGTGTCTATGGGTGTCTATAGGGTACATTGGGGTGCATTGGTGTCCATGGCTTACAGTGGGGTACACTGGTGTCCATGGGGTACATTGGGGTACACTGGTGTCTATGGGTGTCCATGGGGTACATTGGGGTATATTGGTGTCTATGAGTGTCTATAGGGTACATTGGGGTGCATTGGTGTCCATGGCTTACAGTGGGGTACACTGGTGTCCATGGGGTACATTGGGGTACACTGGTGTCTATGGGTGTCCGTGGGGTACATTGGGGTACATTGGTGTCTATGGGTGTCCATGGGGTACATTGGGGTACACTGGTGTCTATGGGTGTCCATGGGGTGCATTGGGGTACATTGGTGTCTATGGGTGTCCATGGGGTACATTGGGGTACATCGGTGTCTATGGGTGTCCATGGGATACATTGGGGTACATCGGTGTCTATGGGTGTATATGGGGTACATTGGGGTACATCGGTGTCTATGGGTGTCCATGGGGTACATTGGGGTACATCGGTGTCTATGGGTGTCCATGGGGTACATTGGGGTACATTGGTGTCTATGGGTGTCTATAGGGTACATTGGGGTACATCGGTGTCTATGGGTGTCCATGGGGTACATTGGGGTACATCGGTGTCTATGGGTGTCCATGGGGTACATTGGGGTACATCGGTGTCTATGGGTGTCTATAGGGTACATTGGGGTACATTGGTGTCTATGGGTGTCCATGGGGTACATTGGGGTACATCGGTGTCTATGGGTGTCTATAGGGTACATTGGGGTGTCCATGGGGTACAGTGGGGTACATTGGTGTCCATGGGGTACATTGGTGTCTGTGGGTGTCCATGGGGTGCATTGGTGCCTATGGGTGTCCATGGGGTGCATTAGGGTGCATTGATGTCTGTGGGTGTCCATGGGGTGTATTGGGGTGCATTGGTGTCTATGGGTGTCTATGGGGTGCACTGGTGCCTATGGGTCTCTATGGGGTACATTGGTCCCTATGGGTCCCTATGAGTCTCTATGGGGTACATTGGTCCCTATGCGTCCCTATGGGTCTCTATGGGGTACATTGGTCCCTATGGGTCCCTATGGGTCTCTATGGGTCTCTGTGGGTTCACTGGTATCTATGGGTCCCTATGGGTCCCTGTGGGTCTCTATGGGTCTCTATTGGGTACACTGGTCCCTATGGGTCCCTGTGGGTCTCTATGGGTCCCTATGGGTCCCTATGGGTCCCTATGGGTCCCTATGGGTGCTGACATTGGGGTGTCCCCCCCCTCCCCCCAGACAAGCTGGACGAGATCCTGGCCGCGGCCCAGCAGAGCATCAGCGTGGGGGAGGGGCCGGGAGCGCCCCTCCCCCCCCTGGGCAAGGCCCGGCCCAAGGGCTTCTATGGGGCTGAGGTGGGGGGCGGCCGATGTGGGGGTCCCTATGGGGGGGGTCCCTATGGGGGGGGTCCCCAATACCTGGGTCCATTGGGGGGGGGGGGGCTCAATATGGGAGGTACCTGGGGTGGGGGGGGGGTCTCAATGTGGGTGCCTTTAGGGGGGGTCCCCAATGTGGGGGTCCCTTGGGGGGGGTCTCCAATATGTGGGTGCTATGGGGGGCCCCCAATGTGGGTCCTTATGGGGGGTCCCCAATGGGGGTCCCTTGGGGGGGGTCTCCAATATGTGGGTGCTATGGGGGGCCCCCAGTGTGGGTCCTTATGGGGGGTCCCCAATGGGGGTCTCTTAGGGGGGGCCCCCAATGTGGGTCCTTGTGGGGGGTCCCCAATGGGGGTCTCTTGGGGGGGGTCTCCAATATGTGGGTGCTATGGGGGGCCCCCAGTGTGGGTCCCTATGGGGGGCTTTGGGGGTGTCCCCAATGTGGGTCCCTTGGGGGGGTCTCCAATATGTGGGTGCTATGTGGGGTCCCCAATGTGGTTCCCTATGGGGGGGTGTCCCCAATGTGGGTCCTTATGCGGGGGGGTCCCCAATGTGGCTCCCTATGGGGGGGTCCTTATGGGGGGTCCCCAATGTGGGTCCTTATGGGGGTGGTCCCAATGTGGGTCCCTATGGGGGGGTTCCCAATGTGGGTCCCTATGGGGGGTTCTTATGGGGGGGTCCCCAATGTGGGTCCCTATGGGGGGTGTCCCAATGTGGGTCCCTATGCGGGGGGGGGGGGGGGGGGGGGGTCTCCCCCCAATGTGTGTCCCTATGGGGTGGGGGTGTCCCCAATGTGGGTCCTTATGGGGGGGGATCCCCAATGTGGGTCCCTATGGGGCAGTGTCCCCAATGTGGGTCCTTATGGGGGGGGTGTCCCCAATGTGGGTCCTTATGGGGGGGGATCCCCAATGTGGGTCCCTATGGGGGGGGCTCCCAATGTGGGTCCCTATGGGGGGGGCTCCCAATGTGGGTCCCTATGGGGCAGTGTCCCCAATGTGGGTCCTTATGGGGGGGGTGTCCCCAATGTGGGTCCTTATGGGGGGGGATCCCCAATGTGGGTCCCTATGGGGGGGTCCCCAGTGTGGTTCCCTATGGGGGGGGGAGTCCACAGTGTGGGGTCCCCAATGTGGGTCCCTATGGGGTGGGGGTGTCCCCAATGTGGGTCCCTATGGGGGGGTCCCCAACCTGTGCCCCCCTCCCCCCCCAGGCCACCTTCGATGCCCCCCGCCTGCCCCCGGGGGGGTTCGACCGCGGGTTCCTGCCGCCCCCCCCCCACGGGCTCGTCCTGCGACAGAAATCCATAGGTGGGTGCTGGGGGGGCACCCATGGGTGCTGGGGGCGGGGCTGTGGGTGCTGGGGGTTCCTATGGGTGCTGGGGGTGTCCCTATGGGTGCTGGGGACCCTATGGGTGCTGGGGTCCCTATGGGTGCTGGGGGCGGGGCTGTGGGTGCTGGGGGTTCCTATGGGTGCTGGGGGGGTCCCTGTGGGTGCTGAGGGTTCCTATGGGTGCTGGGGGTGGGGCTGTGGGTGCTGAGGGTTCCTATGGGTGCTGGGGGGTTCTTGTGGGTGCTGAGGGTCCCTATGGGTGCTGGGGGGATTCCTATGGGTGCTGGGGGGGTCCCTATGGGTGCTGAGGCCCCTATGGGTGCTGGGCGTGTCCCTATGGGTGCTGGAGGGTCCCTGTGGGTGTTGGGGTCCCTATGGATGCTGAGCTCCTTATGGGTGCTGGGGGGGGTCCCTATGGGTGCTGGGGGTTCCTATGGGTGCTGGAGGGGTCCCTATGGGTGCTGGGATCCCTATGGGTGCTGGAAGGGTCCCTATGGGTGCTGGGAGGGGTCCCTATAGGTGCTAGGGGGAGGCCCTATGGGGATGGGTAATGGGGTCCCTATGGGTGCTGGGGTTCCCTATAGAGATGGGGGGCGGGGGGGTCCCCTATGCCTTCTGTGTGCCAGTTGTGGGCTCTCTATAGCTTCCATCTATGGGGGCACATCCCTATAGGTGCCGTGGCCCCCTTTGTCCCCTATAGGGCCCCCCTGTCCCCTATAGGGCCCCCCTGTCCCCTATAGGAGCCCCATATCCCCTATAGCACCCTTATGTCCCCTGTAGAACACTATGTCCCCTCTAGGACCCCTATGTCCCCTATAGACACCTTTGTCCCCATAGGACCCCTTTATCCCCTATAGAACCCCCTATGTCCCCTACAGGACCCCTTATAGACCCCTATGTCCCCTATAGGACCCCTTTGTCCCCTATAGACCCCTATATCCCCTATAGGACCCCTATGTCCCTTATAGACCCCTTTGTCCCCTATAGACCTCTACAGGACCCCTTTATCCCCTATGTCCCCTGTAGACCCCTATATCCCCCATAGGACCCCTATGTCCCCCTGTAGGAGCCCTTTATCCCCTATAGACCCCTATGTCCGCTATAGACCCCTATGTCCCCTATAGGACTCCTTTATCCCCTATAGACCCCTATGTCCCCCATAGGACCCCTTTATCCCCTATAGACCCCTATGTCCCCTATAGGACTCCCCATAGACCTCTACAGATCTCTTTATCCCCTATAGGACCCCTATAGGACCCCTTTATCCCCCATAGGCCCCCCTATAGACCCCCATAGGACCCCTTTATCCCCTATAGGACCCCTATAGGACCCCTTTATCCCCTATAGGACCCCCCATAGGACCCCCTATGTCCCCCTTTATCCCCCATAGCCCCCCATAGGACCCCTTTATCCCCTATAGCCCCCTTTATGCCCTATAGGATCCCGTATAGGACCCCTTTATCCCCTATAGGCCCCCCCATAGGACCCCTTTATCCCCCTATAGCCCCCTTTATCCCCCATAGGCCCCCCCATAGGACCCCCTAATCCCCCATAGGACCCCTTTATCCCCCTATAGCCCCCTTTATCCCCCATAGACCCCCATAGGACCCCGCATAGACCCCTATAGGACCCCTTTATCCCCCCATAGACCCCCATAAGACCCCGCATAGACCCCTATAGGACCCCTTTATTCCCTATAGGACCCCTGTAGGACCCCTTTATCCCCTATAGCCCCCTTTATGCCCTATAGGACCCCCTATAGGACCCCTTTATCCCCTATAGGACCCCCCATAGGACCCCTTTATGCCCTATAGGACCCCCTATAGGACCCGTATAGGACCCCTTTATCCCCTATAGGACCCCTATAGGACCCCTTTATCCCCTATAGCCCCCTTTATGCCCTATAGGACCCCCTATAGGACCCCTTTATCCCCTATAGGACCCCCCATAGAACCCCCTATGTCCCCCTTTATCCCCCATAGCCCCCCATAGGACCCCTTTATCCCCTATAGCCCCCTTTATGCCCTATAGGACCCCCTATAGGACCCCTTTATCCCCTATAGGACCCCTATAGGACCCCTTTATCCCCTATAGCCCCCTTTATGCCCTATAGGACCCCCTATAGGACCCCTTTATCCCCTATAGGACCCCCCATAGGACCCCCTATGTCCCCCTTTATCCCCCATAGGACCCCGCATAGACCCCCATAGGACCCCTTTATCCCCTATAGCCCCCTTTATGCCCTATAGGACCCCCTATAGGACCCCTTTATCCCCTATAGGACCCCCCATAGGACCCCCTATGTCCCCCTTTATCCCCCATAGCCCCCCATAGGACCCCTTTATCCCCTATAGCCCCCTTTATGCCCTATAGGACCCCCTATAGGACCCCTTTATCCCCTATAGGACCCCCCATAGGACCCCCTATGTCCCCCTTTATCCCCCATAGGACCCCGCATAGACCCCCATAGGACCCCTTTATCCCCTATAGCCCCCTTTATGCCCTATAGGACCCCCTATGGGACCCCTTTATGCCCTATAGGACCCCTATAGGACCCCTTTATCCCCTATAGCCCCCTTTATGCCCTATAGGACCCCCTATAGGACCCCTTTATCCCCTATAGGACCCCCCATAGAACCCCCTATGTCCCCCTTTATCCCCCATAGGACCCCTTTATCCCCTATAGCCCCCTTTATGCCCTATAGGACCCCTTTATCCCCTATAGGACCCCTATAGGACCCCTTTATCCCCTATAGGACCCCCCATAGAACCCCCTACGTCCCCCTTTATCCCCCATAGCCCCCCCCATAGCCCCCCCCATCGGACCCCCTATATCCCCTCCCCTCCCCCCCCCCCGTTCTCTTTACAGGCGCCCCAGAGGAGGAGCGCCCGTTCCTGGCCCCCCCCAGCGGCCGCTTCAGCCGCAGCCTCTCGGTCCCGGGCTCGGAGGAGATCCCTCCCCCCCCCACCACGTCCCCCCCGGAGCCCCCGTACAGCAGCGCCGCCCCTCCCCCCGCCTCCACCCCCCGCGGGGTGGGGGTTGGGGTGGGGGTCACCCCCCCTTGGCGCCTTTATAACTTAGGGGGGGGAGGGGAGAGGGAAAGGGGGGGAGGGGGCCCCCCGAAACCTTTGCGGAGGAAAGGGCCCTTGGTGAAACAAACCAAGGTGGAGGAAGGGGGGGTGGGGGTGGGGGTGGGGGTGGGGGTGGGGGGGGGAGGGGCGGACTCCATCTCCATCCCCACCATCGTGGTGAAGGCGCCGTCCACGAGCAGCAGCGGGCGCAGCAGCCGCGGGAGCAGCGTGGAGGCGGAAGCGGGGGGAGGGGCGGGCCTGGAAGGGGGAGGGGCGGCGGGGAAAGCCCCGGTGGGGGTGGGGGGAGGGGTTGTGGGGATTGGCGGGATGGGAGGGGGAGGGGTTGGGTCTCCATCCCGCCCCTCCCCCCCCGCCATGGACTTCACGTCGCAGTTCGGGGCCGCGCTGGTGGGGGCGGGGCGGCGGCGCTCCGCGCTCTTCCTCTCCACCGAGGAGGACGATGAGGATGGAGGAAGAGCCGCCATAACCGGAAGTGTGACCGGCTTAACTTCCGCTTCCGGTCCTCCGCGCCTGCGCCATTCCAAGAGCATCGACGAAGGGATGTTCGCGGCCGACCCCGGTTACCGGGGGGCGGCCAAAGGGGGAGGCCTCGGAGCCGGCAGCGCCTTCAGCAGCGTGGCCGCTGCTTCCTCGTCCTCTTCTTCCTCCTCCGGACCGGCTCCGAGGCCCAAAGCCATGGCGGCGGCGGCGGCGGCGTTGCAGGCCGGGCTCGCGGCCTTGCAAGCGGGCTTAGGGCCGCTGCCGCCGGGCGCCGTGGGGCTGAGGCCGGGCGCGGTGGGGCTGAGGCCGAGCGCGGCGGGCGACATGACGTCCTTAGCGACCGACATGACGTCCTTAGCCACCGACATGACGTCCTTAGCGACCGACATGGCGCCCAACATGGCGCCCTTAGCGACCGACATGGCGTCCCTAGCAACCAACATGGCGCCCGCCCTGCCGCCCTTAGCAACGCCGTCGCCCTTAGCAACGGCCAAGATGGCGGCGCTCGGGCCTACCGCGGCCTTGCCCCCGCTCCGCTCCTCTCCTCTTCCTCCACCTCCTCCTCCTCCTCCTCCTCCTCCTCCTCCTCCATGCAAACCCCCAACGGAGCTCCCCCCACCGTCCCTCCTCCCGCCGTCGCCTGCCGAGCTTTGGGGCTCCCCAGCGGAGCCCCGCGTGCGCTTCGCCGAAGCCGGCGCCTTGCTGGCCCTGCCGCCGCCGGCTCCCTCGGTGGAGGACGGCGACGAGGAGCTGCTGCTGGCCGAGCCGCTGCCGCCGCCGCTCGAGTTCGCCAACAGCTTCGAAGCCCCGCTTCCTTCCTCATCCTCCTCCTCCGTCGTCGTCGCCGGCACCGCCATCGGGGACTCCACGGCCTCCAGCCTCACGTCGTACGACAGCGAAGTGGCCACCATCACCCAAGGCGGGCCCGAAGGGAGGCGAGGAGGTCTCGGGGCTCACCCCGACGGCCTGGACGCCGTCACCGATTCGGGTATCGAAGAGGTCGACAGCCGAAGCAGCAGCGATCACCCCCCGGAGGCGATGGAAGCGGGGCCGCCTCCTCTTCCTCCTCATCCTCATCATCATCATCATCATCATCATCAACAGCAGCAGCAGCAGCACGCTGGGGCTTATGGGGACGGAGCCGAAAGGGCGAGGGCGAGGGGAAGGGGGGGACCCCGCGGAGGGGACCCCCGGAGGGCGATGGAGCCGTGGGAAGAAGGCGGCAGGGGCCTGGCGGCGGCGGCGGCAGCGTGGAGCAGGGGAGCCGCGGATGGGAGCTACGGGGGAACGGCGGGGAGACACAGGTGGGTGATATGGGGGGGTGGGGGGCGCGGTACACATGGCACCCGTTGAAGGCAAAGCACCCATTGAAGCCGTTGCGTCCATGGCACCCATTGAAGCCAAAGCACCCATGGCATCCGTTGCGTCCATGGCACCCATTGCGTCCATAGCAGCCATTGAACCCATGGCACCCATTGAAGCCATTGCGTCCATGGCACCCATTGAAGCCAAAGCACCCATGGCATCCGTTGCGTCCATGGCACCCATTGCGTCCATAGCAGCCATTGAACCCATGGCACCCATTGAAGCCATTGCGTCCATGGCACCCATTGAAGCCAAAGCACCCATGGCATCCATTGCGTCCATGGCACCCATTGCGTCCATAGCAGCCATTGAACCCATGGCACCCATTGCGTCCATAGCACGCATTGAAGCCATTGAACCCATGGCACCCATTGCATCCATAGCACCCATTGAACCCATGGCATCCATGGCACCCATTGCATCCATGGCACCCATGGCACCCATTGCGTCTATGGCATCCATTGAACCCATTGCGTCCATAGCACCCATTGAACCCATGGCATCAATGGCACCCATTGCACCCATTGAACCCATGGCATCCATGGCACCCATTGCGTCCATAGCACCCATAGCAGCCATTGCACCCATTGCGTCCATTGCGTCCATGGCACCCATTGAAGCCAAAGCACCCATGGCATCCATTGCGTCCATAGCACCCATGGCACCCATTGCATCCATAGCACCCATTGAACCCATTGCACCCATTGAACCCATGGCATCCATGGCACCCATGGCACCCATTGAAGCCAAAGCACCCATGGCATCCATTGCGTCTATGGCACCCATTGAACCCATTGCGTCCATAGCACCCATTGAACCCATTGCACCCATTGAACCCATGGCATCAATGGCACCCATTGCACCCATTGAACCCATGGCATCCATGGCACCCATTGCAGCCATAGCACCCATAGCAGTCATTGAACCCATTGCAGCAATGGCACCCATTGAAGCCAAAGCACCCATGGCATCCATTGCGTCCATAGCACCCATTGAACCCATGGCAGCCATTGAAGCCATTGCACCCATTGAACCCATGGCATCCATGGCACCCATTGCGGCCATAGCAGTCATTGAACCCATTGAAGCCATAGCACCTATTGCACCCATGGCAGACATAGCACCCATGGCATCCATTGCACCCATTGCATCCATTAAACTCATGGCATCCATTGCATTCATTGCACCCATTGCAGCCATGGCACCCTTTGCACTCATGGCACCCACTGTACATATTGAGGCCATTGCATGGACGGGGATGTTGCACCCATGGCACCCAGCACCCATTGCACCCATGACGCTCATGGCACCCATGGCATCTATAGCCATAAGGGGGACATAGCACCCATTGTACACATGGCGCCCATTGCACTTGTGGCACCCACGGCACACATGGCACCCAGCACCCGTTGCAGCTGTTGCATGCATTGACGCCGGTACGGCACCCATGGCACCCATTGCAGCCGTTGCATGGGTATAAGAAACGTGGCACCCAGCACCCATCACAGATCATGGCACTGCACCCATTGCACATGGCACCCATTACAGCCACTGTAGAGGCAGCAGGACAATGCAACCGTGACACCCATTGCACCCATGGCACCCATGGCACCCATTGCAGCCGCTGCATGGATCTGCCGGACATGGCACCCATTGGGGGGGGGGTGTACAGTTGTGTTTTGGTGTTGCACCCATCACACCCTTCTCAAGCACCTCCATTGCACCCAGTGTCCATCACCCCCATTGAGCTCATTGACCCACCATGTCCATCGACCCACCGTGTCCATCACCCCCATTATGTCCGTTGCCCCCCATCACCCCCATTTGTGTCCATTGACCCCATCATGTCCATCAACTCATCATGTCCATCACCCCACTGCCCCATCATGTCTGTCTCCCCATCCCATTGCCCCATCACGTTCAACGTGTCCATCAGCCCCATTGTGCCCATTGGTCCCACCATGTCCATCACCCCATGTCCATCACCCCATCGTCTCCATCACCCCATCACCTCCATCACCCCCATCAAGTACACCATGTCCATCAACCCGTCTCCCCATCATCCCTATCATCCCCATCGCATCCATGATCCCACCATGCCCATCAACGCATCACATCTATCATGTACATCATTCCCATTGTGCCCATTGACCCCACTGTGCCCATCATCCCCATTGTGCCCATTGACCCCATTGTCCCCATCATCCCCATTGTGCCCATTGACCTCATTGTGCCCATCGACCCCATTGTGCCCATTGACCCCATCATCCCCATTGTCCCCGTTGTCCCCATCGACCCTATTGTGCCCTTCATCCCCATTGTGCCCATTGACCCCATTGTCCCCATCATCCCCATTGTGCCCATCGACGCCAATGTGCCCATCGACGCCATTGTGCCCATTGACCCCATTGTGCCCATCATCCCCATTGACCCCATTATCCCCATTGTCCCCATCATCCCCATTGTGTCCATTGACCCCATTGTCCCCATCATCCCTGTTGTCCCCATCAACCCTATTGTCCCCATCATCCCCATTGTGCCCATTGACCCCATTGTCCCCATCTTCTCCATTGTGCCCATTGACCCCATTGTCCCCATCAACCCTATTGTCCCCATTGACCTCATCGTCCCCATTGTCCCCAACGATCCCCCTCTTTTCTAACACCCCTCCCCCTTCCTCCCCACAGGCTCCCGGACCCCCCCCCTCCCTCGCAACCCTCCAAGCCCCCCCCTTCCTCCTCCATCTCCCCTTCCTCCATCCTCTTCCCCAACTGGCCCCCGGCCCCTAAATCCCCTTTAAGCGGGGTCGGGGTAGACCTGGACATCCGCCCCCCGCTTCGCCGCGCCCCGAGCCCGGCCACGCTGCCCAGCGAGCGCCGGGGCAGCCCCGCTCCGCGCCCGGCCTCGCTGCCCACGTTACCGGCGGCTCCGCTCTACGCCGGCTTCCTGGAGCTGCGGGGGGGGCCCTTCGGGGACGGGGCCAGCGCTAGGTCCTTGTCCCCAACGAGGCCTCCGCCTCCCCCCCCCGATAAACCCTTCGGAGCGAAGCCATTGGCTTTCTGGAGCAAGTTCGACGTGGCCGATTGGTTGGAATACCTGAACCTGGGCGAGCACCGAGCGCGGTTCTTGCACAACGAGATCGACGGCTCCCATCTGCCCTCGTTGACCAAGGAGGATTACATCGACCTGGGGGTGACGCGCGTCGGGCACCGCATGAACATCGACCGGGCCCTCAAGGTCTTCCTGGAGAGGTGAGGGCAGAGCGGAGCGGGGAGCGGCGGGAGAAGGACCACGGCGACGAGGAGGAAGAGGAGGAGGAAGAGGGAAGGTGGACGTGCGGCGTGGACGTGGACAAGGAATGGGACAGGGATGCGCGATGAGATATGGACGTGGATGTGCAACGAGATATGGACATGCAACGAGATATGGACATGCAATGAGATATGGATGTGCAATGAGATATGGACATGGACGTGCAATGAGACATGGACATGGATGTGCAACGAGATATGGACATGGATGTGCAACGAGATATGGACATGGACGTGCAACGAGATATGGACATGGACGTGCAATGAGACATGGACATGGATGTGCAATGAGATATGGACATGGATGTGCAATGAGACATGGACATGGATGTGCAACGAGATATGGACATGGACACGCAATGAGACATGGACATGGATGTGCGATGAGATATGGACATGGACACGCAATGAGACATGGACATGGATGTGCAATGAGATATGGACATGCAATGGGACAGGGATGTGCAATGAGACATAGACACGCAATGGGACATGGATGTGCAATGAGACATGGACATGCAATGGGACATGATGTGCAATGAGACATGGACACGCAATGGGACAGGGATGTGCAATGAGACATGGACATGCAATGGGACATGGATGTGCAACGAGATATGGACATGGAATAGGACATGGATGTGCAATAAGATATGGACATGCAATGGGACAGGGATGTGCAATGAGATATGGACATGGAATAGGACATGGATGTGCAATGAGATATGGACATGGAATGAGACATGGACATGGAATAGGACATGGATGTGCAATGAGATATGGACATGCAATGGGACAGGGATGTGCAATGAGACATGGACATGGAATAGGGCATGGATGTGCAACGAGATATGGACATGGAATGAGATGTGGACATGGAATGGGACAGGGATGTGCAGCAGGACATGGATGTGCAAGAAGACATGGATGTGCAATGGAACACGGACATGCAATGGGTCATGGATGTGCAACGGGACATGGATGTGCAATGAGCTGTTGATGTGCAATGACATGTAGACATGCGATGGGACATGGATGTGCAATGGGACACAGACGTGACACGACATGGATATGCAACGGGACATGGACATGTGACACGACATGGATGTGCAATGGGACATGGACCAGGACATGGATGTGCAATGGGACACGGACATGTGACACGACATGGATGTGCAATGGGACATGGATGTGCCCTCACACACACACAAATGCCCCCCTCCACACATGCATGCACACACGTGTGCACACATGTCCACATGCACACACACGTGTGCACGCATGTCCCCATGCACACACACATGCACACACGTCCCCATGCACACACATGTCCACCTGCACACATGTGTGCACACACGTCCCCATGCACACACACATGCACACACATGTCCCCATGCACACACGTGTGCACACATGCCCCCATGCACACACATGCAACACATGCCCACATGCACACACATGCACACACATGTCCCCATGCACACACGTGCGCACACATGCCCCCATGCACACACGTGCACACACATGTCCCCATGCACACACATGCACACACATGTCCCCATGCACACACATGTGCACACATGCCCCCATGCACACACATGCAACACATGCCCCCATGCACACACATGCACACACATGTCCCCATGCACACACGTGCACACACATGCCCCCATGCACACACATGCACACACATGTCCCCGTGCACACACACATGCACACACGTGTCACACACGCTTGTGCCCTTGCACATGCCAGCACGGGGGGGTGACATGCACATACATGGAAGTGGCCTTGCACACGCGTGTGCACACATGTCCCTGTGCACACGCATGCACACGCGTTCTCCTTGCATACATCCATGCCCCTTGCACATACATGGGCACACGTGTCCCTTTACACACACGTGCACACACGCATCCCTATACACATACGTGTGCACACAAGTGGCCCTTTACACACACATGTGCACACACGCATCCCTATACACATACGTGTGCACACACGTGTCCCTTTACACACACACTTGTGCCCTTAACATACGTGCACTCACATGTCCCTTTGTGCACATGCATCCCCTTGCACACGCATATTCCTTTACACACACATGTAACCCCACATGTCCCGTTGTGCACATACGTGTACACACGTGTCCCTTTACATACATGTCCCTGTGCACACACGTGACCCTTTACATACCTGTCCCCTGTATACACGTGTCCCTTTACATACATGTCCCCTGTACACACGTGTCCCTTTATATACATGTCCCCATGCACACACATGACCCTTTACATACATGTCCCCATGCACACACGTGACCCTTTACATACATATCCCCGTGCACACACATGACCTCACATGTCCCTGTGCACACACGTGTCCCTTTACATACATGTCCCCATGCACACACATGACCTCACATGTCCCCATGCACACACGTGTCCCTTTACATACATGTCCCCATGCACACACATGACCTCACATGTCCCCATGCACACATGTGTCCCTTTACATACATGTCCCCATGCACACACATGACCTCACACATCCCCATGCACACACATGACCTCAGATGTCCCTGTGCACACGTGTCCCTTTACATACATGTCCCCATGCACACACATGACCTCACATGTCCCCGTGCACACACATGACCCTTTACATACATGTCCCCATGCACACACATGACCTCACACGTCCCCATGCAGACACATGACCTCAGATGTCCCCGTGCACACACATGACCTCACATGTCCCTGTGCACACACATGACCTCACATGTCCCTTTGCACACACGTGTCCCTTTACATACATGTCCCCGTGCACACACATGACCTCACATGTCCCTTTGCACACACGTGTCCCGGTGCACACCCAGTCACGTGATCGCGTGCCCCGCCCCCCCAGCATGCTCCCCCCTGCCCCTCCCTCCCCTTCCTCCCCTCCCCCCCCCCTCCCATCTCTAAGGGCTCGTGTCGTGGCGCCTCGCCCCGCCCCTCACCCCGCCCCCCCCCCCCGAGGCAACGACCAATCACGAATGTCTTCCAGCGCCCCGCCCCCCCCTAAACTCCGCCCCCCCCAACGGGGGGGGGAGGGACGGGACAGGGGGCGTGGCCTGAGGGGGGGAGGGGCGCACCCGGATACACTGTGACCGGAGGGGGCGGGGCTTAAACGGGCGGAGGGGGAGGGGGCGGGGCTTCAATGACCCCCCCCTCCCCCCCACGTTCTAACCCCCTTCCCCCCCCCAAGGCCCCGCCCCCATAAAGGACCCCCTCCCAAAGGCCACGCCCCCTCGGGTGACCCCGCCCCTTTCCTCACGCCCCGCCCCCCCTTCCCCTTAAGCCCCGCCCACTTTCCCCGCTCTGCCACCGCTGCCCCCCCCCCCCCCCCCCCGGTGCCGCGCGGTTCGGGTGTAATTAATGAGTTAATTAATGAATTAATGGATTAATTAATGGCTTAATTAGTGGCGGAGTTGATGGGTCACGTGGGGCAGGGAGGGGAGGGGAAGGGGGGTGGGGGTGCAAAGAGGGTGCCCCCCCCCATACATACCCTATAGGGACCCCCCAGGCTATACGTGATCCCCTTATAGAGGTGCCCCCGCCATATAGGCACCCCCCTATAGATAGGTGCCCGGCACCCCATAGCTCCCTCCCTATAGGCATGACCCACATGGGGGACCCACAGAGGGTGTCGTTTCCCCCTCCCCCCATAGCCATAAGGACCCCCTATAGCTTCAAGACCTCCATAGGGACACCCTATACCTTTAACCCCCCCATATAACCCCCATAGGACACCCTATACCTTTAAACCCCCATATAACCCCCATAGGGACCCCCTATACCTTTAACCCCCCATTGGGACCCTCTATACCTTTAACCCCCCATATAATCCCCATAGGGACCCCCTATAGCTTTAAACCCCCATAGGGACCCCCTATACCTTTAACCCCCCATAGGGACCCTTTATACCTTTAACCCCCCATGTAACCCCCATAGGGACCCGCTATACCTTTAACCCCCATATAACCCCCATAGGGATCCCCTATAGCTTTAACCGCCCATAGGGAGCCCTTATACCTTTAACCCCCCATATAACCCCCATAGAGATCCGCTATACCTTTAACCCCCCATATAATCCCCATAGGGGCCCCCTATACCTTTAACCCCCCATAGGACCCCTATACCTTTAACCCCCATAGAACCCACTATACCTTTACCCCCCCATAGGACCCCTATACCTTTAACCCCCCCATAGGGACCCCCTATACCTTTAAGCCCCCATAGGGACCCCCTATACCTTTAACCCCCCCATAGGGACCCCCTATACCTTTAACCCCCCATAGGGACCCCCTATACCTTTAACCCCCCATAGGGACCCCCTATACCTTTAACCTCCCATAGGGACCCCCTATACCTTTAACCCCCCATAGGGACCCCCTATACCTTGAACCCCCCCATAGGGACCCCCCTATACCTTTAACCCCCCATAGGGACCCCCTATACCTTTAACCCCCCCATAGGGACCCCCTATACCTTTAACCCCCCCATAGGGGTCTCCTCCCACCCTCCCTCCTGTCCCTCGAGCGCCCCTAGCGGCGCCGAGCGGCGCCGCATCCTCTCGGCACCTGCCGGCACCGGTCGGGCGGTGCTCGGCTCCGTTCGGCTCCGTTCGGCTCCATCCGGGCCGGTTCGGCTCCGTTCGGGCCGGTTCGGCTCCGTTCGGGCCGGTTCGGCTCCGTTCGGCTCCGTTCGGCTCCATCCGGGCCGGTTCGGCTCCGCTCGGCTCCGTTCGGCTCCGTTCGGGCCGGTTCGGGTCGGTTCGGCTCCGTTCGGCTCCGCTCGGCTCCATCCGGGCCGGTTCGGCTCCGTTCGGCTCTGTTCGGCTCCGCTCGGCTCCGCTCGGCTCCATTCGGCTCCGCTCGGGCCGGTTCGGGTCGGTTCGGCTCCTCTCGGCTCCATCCGGGCCGGTTCGGGTCGGTTCGGCAGCGCTCGGAGCCGGTTCGGGCCAGGTCGGCTCCCGTCGGGCCCGAGGCCGGCGCCGCTCGGGGACGTTCGCGTCGGTTCGGGGGGGTTCGGGCCGGTTCGGAGGCGCTCGGCTCGGCTCGGTAGGGCAGGTGAGAGCGGGCCCGGTCGGGAGCGGGGATGGAGATCTATGGGGCAGGCTATGGGGCAGAGGGGAGACACGTCTATGGGGCAGGAATGGGGGGGCAGGAATGGGGGCAGGGCTATGGGGAAGGAATGGGGGGGGAATGTGCATGGGGCAGGAATGGGGGTGTAGGAATGGGGGCAGGTCTATGGGGCAGGAATGGGGGGGAATGTGTATGGGGCAGGTCTATGGGGCAGGAATGGTGGGGGAGTGTGTATAGAGCAGGTTTGGGGGGCAGGAAGAGGGGCAGGTCTATGGGGCAGGAATGGGGGGGGGAATGTGTATGGGGCAGGTTTGGGGGGGGCAGGAATGGGGGCAGGTCTATGGGGCAGGAATGGGGGGGGAATGTGTATGGGGCAGGTTTGGGGGGGCAGGAATAGGGGCAGGTCTATGGGGAAGATCTATGGGGGGGAATGTGTATGGGGCAGGAATAGGGGCAGGGCTATGGGGAAGGAATGGGGGGGAATGTGTATGGGGCAGGTTTGGAGGGGCAGGAAGAGGGGCAGGGCTATGGGGGGGAAATGTGCATGGGGCAGGAATGGGGGGGCAGGAATGGGGGCAGGTCTATGGGGCAGGAATGGGGGGGAATGTGTGTAGGGCAGGTTTGGGGGGGCAGGAAGAGGGGTAGGTCTATGGGGCAGGTCTATGGGGAGGGGATGTGCATGGGGCAGGAATGGGGGCAGGTCTATGGGGCAGGAATGGGGAGGAATGTATATGGGGCAGGTTTGGGGGGGCAGGAATAGGGGCAGGTCTATGGGGCAGATCTATGGGGTGGGGGGTCACTTATGGGCCGGGAGGGGTCGCTTATGGGGCAGGGGGGGTCACTTATGGGTCGGGAGGGGTCAGATATGCGGCGGGAGGTTCAGATATGGGCCTGGGGGGGATCACTTATGGAGCAGGGGGGTCAGTTATGGGTCTGGGGTGGTCACTTATGGGGCAGGGGTGTCAGTTATGGGTCTGGGGTGGTCACTTATGGGACAGGGGGGTCACTTATGGGTCAGGAGGGTTCAGATATGGGTCTGGGGGGGTCAGTTATGGGTCTGGGGGAGTCACTTATGGGGCAGGGGGTCACTTAGGGGTCAGGGGGGTCAGATATGGAGCAGGGGGTTCAGATATGGGTCTGGGGGGGGTCACTTATGGGTCTGTGGGAATCAGTTATGGGTCTGGGGGAGTCACTTATGGGTCGGGAGGGGTCACTTATGGGTTGGGAAGGGTCAGCTATGGGTCAGGGGGGTCAGTTATGGGGCAGGGGGTTCAGATATGGGTCTGGCGGGATCACTTATGGGGCAGGGGGGTTCAGATATGGGTCTGTCGGGGTCACTTATGGGGCAGGAGGGGTCACTTATGGGTCTGGGGGGGTCGGATATGGGGTGTGGGGGTCACTTATGGGGCAGGGGGGGTTCATCCCCCCCCCCCCCCCCCAGTGTTGTCTCTCCCCATAGGGCTCCATTGCCCTGGTGCTGCATGGCCCGGCCCGGCCCCCGCCTTGTACAAGTGCCCCCCCCCGGCCCCCACTGACCCCCAACTCCCCCCCCCCCGTGTGCAAGGAGGAGACAGAGGTGACTGGGGGGGGGGAGAGGGGGGGGAACGACCCCTTTGTCAGTGAAGGGCCCCATTGAACCCCATTGAGCCCCATTGAAACCCATTGAGGCCCCATTGAACCCCATTGAACCCCATTGAGCCCCATTGAAACCCATTGAGGCCCCATTGAACCCCATTGAGCCCCATTGAAACCCATTGAACCCCATTGAGGCCCCATTGAAACCCATTGAGGCCCCATTGAACCCAATTGAACCCCATTGAACCCCATTGAGGCCCCATTGAACCCCATTGAGGCCCCATTCAAGCCCCATTCAAGCCCCACTGAGCCCCATTCAGGCCCCATTCAAGCCCCACTGAACCCCATTCAATCCCCATTCAAGCCCCATTGAAACCCCTTTGAAGGCCTCATTGAAGCCCCCATTGAGGCCCCATTGAAGCCCCTTTCAGGCCCCATTCAAGCCCCATTGAAACCCCATTCAAGCCCCATTGAAGCCCAATTCAGGCCCCTTTGCAGCCCCCATTGAAGCCCCATTGAGGCCCCATTGCGGCCCTATTGAACCCCATTCAGGCCCCATTCAAGCCCCATTCAAGCCCCATTCAGGCCCCTTTGCAGCCCCCATTGAGGCCCTATTGAACCCCATTCAGGCCCCATTCAAGCCCCATTCAAGCCCCATTCAGGCCCCTTTGCAGCCCCCATTGAAGCCCCATTGAGGCCCCAGTGAAGCCCTACTGAACCCCATTCAAGCCCCATTGAGGCTCCATTGAAGCCCCCATTGAGGCCCTATTGAACCCCATTGAAGCCCCATTCAGGCCCCTTTGCAGACCCCATTGAGGCCCCATTCAAGCCCCATTGAAACCCCATTGACGCCCCATTGAAGCCCCATCCAGGCCCCTTTGCAGCCCCCATTGAAGCCTCATTCAGGCCCCTTTGCAGACCCCATTGAGGCCCCATTCATGCCCCATTGAAACCCCATTCAGGCCCCATTGAAGCCTCATTGACGCCCCATTCAAGCCCCATTCAGGCGCCTTTTCAGCCCCCATTGAAGCCCCATTGAGGCCCCAGTGAAGCCCTACTGAACCCCATTCAAGCCCCATTGAAGCCCCATTGAAGCCCCATCCAGGCCCCTTTGCAGCCCTCATTGAAGCCCCATTGAGGCCCCTTTGCAGACCCCATTGACGCCCCATTCAAGCCCCATTGAAGCCCCATTCAGGCCCCTTTGCAGCCCCCATAGAAACCCCATTGAGGCCCCATTGAGGCCGCACTGGAGCCCCCCCCTGAGGCCCCATTGCTCCCCCCCCCAGGGCCATGTCTGGGGACGTGGAGGACGACGTCTGCCGCCGGGCTCTGGGGCTCGTGCACGAGCTCTGCTTCGCCCCCCCCCGGGCCCGGCCCCCCCCCGAGACCTGCCTGGAGTTCAGCGACATCCTGAGGCAGCGCGGGCACCCCCCCCCGCAGCACGGTCAGTGATGGACCCCCCCCATTGACATCTATGGACCCCCCCATTGACACCTATGGACCCCCCCGTTAACACCTATGGACCCCCCCATTGACACCTATGGACCCCCCCATTGACATCTGTGGACCCTCCCATTGACACCTATGGACCCCCCCGTTGACACCTATGGACCCCCCCATTGACATCTATGGACCCTCCCATTGACACCTATGGACCCCCCATTGACATCTATGAACCCCCCCATTGACACCTATGGACCCCCCCATTGACACCTATGGACCCCCATTGACATCAGTGGACCCCCCCATTGACACCTATGGACCCCCCCGTTGGCACCTATGGACCCCCCATTGACATCAGTGGACCCCCCCATTGACACGTATGGACCCCCCCATTGACATCTATGGACCCCCCATTGACACCTATGGACCCCCCATTGACATCAATGGACCGCCCCATTGACATCTATGAACCCCCCCATTGACACCTATGGACCCCCCCATTGAGACCTATGGACCCCCCCATTGACACCTATGGACCCCCCCATAGACCCCTATGGACACCCCCATAGACCCCTATGGACCCCCCCATTGACACCTATGGACCCCCCCATTGACATCAATGGACCCTCCCATTGACACCTATGGACCCCCCCATTGACATCAATGGACCCTCCCATTGACACCTATGGACCCCCCCATTGACACCAATGGACCCCCCCATTGACATCTATGGACCCCCCCATTGACACCTATGGACCCCCCCATTGACATCTGTGGACACCCCCATAGACCCCTATGGACCCCCCCATTGACACCTATGGACCCCCCCATTGACATCAATGGACCCTCCCATTGACACCTATGGACCCCCCCATTGACACCTATGGACCCCCCCATTGACATCAATGGACCCCCCCATTGACACCTATGGACCCCCCCATTGACATCTATGGACACCCCCATTGACACCTATGGACCCCCCATTGACATCAATGGACCCCCCCATTGACCCCCCATTGGACCCCCCCATTGACACCTATGGACCCCCCCATTGACACCTTTGGACCCCCCATTGACACCTATGGACCCCCCCATTGACACCTATGGACCCCCCCATTGACATCAATGGACCCCCCACTGACATCAATGGATCCCCCCATTGACATCTATGGACACCCCCATTGACACCTATGGACCCCCCCATTGACATCTATGGACACCCCCATTGACACCTATGGACCCCCCATTGACATCAATGGACCCCCCCATTGACCCCCCATTGGACCCCCCCATTGACCCCTATGGACACCCCCATTGACCCCTATGGACACCCCCATGGACCCCTATGGACCCCCACATTGACACCTATGGACCCCCCACTGACATCAATGGACCCCCCCATTGACCCCTATGGACCCCCCCCATTGACACCTTTGGACCCCCCATTGACATCAATGGACCCCCCCATTGACATCAATGGACCCCCCCATTGACACCTATGGACCCCCCTATTGACCCCCCATTGACACCTATGGACCCCCCCATTGACACCTATGGACCCCGCATTGACATCAATGGACCCCCCCCATTGACACCTATGGACCCCCCATTGACATCAATGGACCCCCCCATTGACACCTGTGGACCCCCCCATTGAAAAATATTGACCCCCCCCATTGACATCTATGGACCCCCCATTGACACCTATGGACCCCCCCATTGACACCTATGGCCCCCCCCATTGACATCTGTGGACACCCCCATAGACCCCTATGGACCCCCCCATTATACCCCCATTGACATCTATGGACCCCTCATTGACCCCCCATTGACATCAATGGACCCCCCCATTGACCCCTATGGACACCCCCATGGACCCCTATGGACCCCCCCATTGCCACCTATGGACCCTCCTGTCTATAGGACCCCCATCTATAGGGCGCCTCCATCTATAGGGCCCCTCCCATCTATGGGGGATCCCCACCTATAGGCCCGCCCATCTATAGGGGACCCCCCCCATCTATAGGGCCCTTCCCATCTATAGGGCCCTTCCCATCTATAGGTCCTGCCCATCTGTAGGGCCCTCCCATCTATATGGACCCCGCCATCTATAGAAGACCCCCCCATCTCTAGGACCCCCCCACCTATAGGGCCCCCCCCCCCATCTATAGGGCCCCCCCCATCTATATGGACACCCCCATCTATATGGACACCCTCACCTATAGGGGACCACCCCCATCTATATGGACCCCCCCATCTATAGGGGACCCCCACACGTATAGGGGACCCCCATCTATATGGACCCCCCTATCTATACGGACGCCCCCATCTATATGGACCCCTCCCATCTATAGGGGACCCTTCCCATCTATAGGGGACCCCTCCCATCTATATGGGTCCCCCCATCTATAGGGCCCCCCCATCTCTAGGCCCCCCCCATCTATATGGACCCCCCCATCTATAGGTCACCTCCCATCTATAGGGCCCCCCATCTCTAGGACCCCCCCATCTATAGGGCCCCCCCATCTATATGGACCCCCCATCTATATGGACACCCCCACCTATATGGACACCCCCACCTATAGGGGACCCCCACATCTATACAGACATCACCATCTATAGGGGACCCCCCACCTATAGGGGACCCCCACACCTATAGGGGAAGCCCATCTATATGGACCCCCCCATCTATGCGGATGCCCCCATCTATATGGGCCCCCCATCTATATGGACCCCCCCACCTATAAGGGACCCCCCCCATCTATATGGACCCCCCAATGTATAGGGGACCCCCCCCATCTATATGGATGCCCCCATCTATAGGCCCCCCCCATCTATAGGCCCCCCCCCCATCTATAGGGGACCCCCCCCACCTATAGGGGACCCCCATCTATATGGACCCCCCCATCTCTAGGGGACCCCCCCATCTCTAGGACCCCCCATTTATATGAACGCCCCCATCTATAGGGCCCCCCCCACCTATAGGGGAACCCCCCCATCCCTAGGACCCCCCCATCTATATGTATGCCCCCATCTATAGGGCCCCCCCACATATAGGGCCCCCCCCCACCTATAGGGGACCCCCCCATCTCTAGTACCCCCCATCTATATGAATGCCCACATCTATAGGACCCCCCCACCTATAGGAGACCCCCCATCTCTAGGACCCCCCCATCTATATGGACGCCCCCATCTATAGGGCCCCCCCATCTATACGGATGCCCCCATCTATAGGGGACTCCCCCACCTATAGGCCCCCCCCCCACCTATAGGGCCCCCCCCACCTCTAGGGCCTCCCCCCCATCTCTAGGACCCCCCCATCTATATGGACGCCCCCATCTATAGGGCCCCCCCATCTATACGTATGCCCCCATCTATAGGGCCCCCCCCATCTCTAGGGGACCCCCCCCCACCTATGGGGCCCCCCCCCCCCACCACCCCATTGCATTGCAGAGGTCTCGGTCAGCCTCCTCTCGGTCATCGTCACCTTCTGTGGCCTGGTGCTGCTCGGGGTCTCCCTCTTCGTGTCCTGGAAGCTCTGTTGGGTGCCCTGGCGCCATAAAGAGGGCTCCGGGGGGGGCCCCCCCCGTAAAGAGCCCCCCCACATCGGTGGGGGCCTCTTTGGGGACCCCCTCTATGAAAGAGGGGAGCAAGGAAGTGACCCCCCCCCTCCTCCGGCTCAACCTGAGCGCTGCTACTTGGATATGGGGCCCTGCCCCATAGGGGGCCCCCCACCCACCCACCCTGGTCAGGGTGCACCCCCCCCCGGGGTAGCGCAGGATGGGGGGGGGGGGGAGGCGGCGGCGCTGGGGACAATGAGCAGGGCCACCTCGGTGCAGGTGGGGGTGGCCGGAAGGTATGTGGGGCTGGAGGGGGGTTATGGGGGGTGTGGGGTATGGGGGATATGGGGTATGGGGTATATGGGGTGTGGGGTATGGGGTATGGGATATGTGGGATATGGGGTGTATGGGGTATGGGATATGGGGTATAGGATGTATGGGGTATATGGGGTATGTGGGGTATGGGATATGGGGGATATGGTGTATATGGAGTATGAGATATGGGGTGTGGGATATGGGGTATGGGATATGGGGTGCGGGATATGGGGTATGGGATATGTGGGGTATGGGATATGGGGGATATGGGGTATGGGATATGGGGGATATGGGGAATGGGATATGGGGTATGGGATATGTGCTATATGGGGTGTATGGGGTATATGGGGTATGAGATATGTGGGGTATGGGGTATATGGGGCATGGGGTATGGGATATGGGGTATAGGATGTATGGGGTATGGGATATGGGGTATATAGGCTTTGGGATATGGGGTATGGGATATGTGGGATATGGGGGGTATGGGGTGTATGGGGTATATGGTGTATATGGGGTGTGGGATATGGAGTATATGGGGTATGGGATTTGGGGTATGGGGTATATGGTGTATATGGGGTATGGGATATGGGGTGTGGGGTGTATGGGGTATATGGGGTATGGGATATGGGGTATTGGGGTATGGGATATGAGGTATATGGGGTATGGGATATGTGGGGTATGGGGGGATATGGGGGGTATGGGGTATATGGGGTATGGGGTATATGGTGTATATGGGGTATGGGATATAGGGTATGGGGTATGGGGTATATGGGTAATGGGTATATGGGGTATGGGATATGTGGGGTATGGGGTATGGCATATGGGGTATATGGGGTATGGGATATGTGGGGTATGGGGTATGGGATATGGGATATATGGGGTATGGGATATGTGGGGTGTGGGGTATGAGGTACGGGATATGGGGTATGGGATATGGGATACGGGGGATATGGGGTATGTGCTGTATGGGATATGGGGTATGGGATATATGGGGTATGGGGTATGAGATATTTGTGGTATGGGATATGGGGTATGGGATATGGGGTACATAGGGTATGGGATGTGGGGTACGCGATATATGAGTTATATGGGATATATGGGCTATGGGGTCTATGGGCTATGGGGTCTATGGGCTATGGGGTCTATGGGTTACACGGGCTCTGGCCGTGGTACCCCATCTATGGCTCCCGTCTCCCCCCAGCACCTCCGAGGACCCCCCCGCTCCTTCACTGGGCCAGATCCAACCCGAGCTCTACGGCGCCGGTGCCGCCGCCGCCGCCTCCTCCTCTTCCTCTTCCTCCCTTCCCCTCCCTGCCTCGGGGGCCTCCCTCCCCACCGGCGCCCCCTCCAGCTCCCCCTTGCTCCCCACGGGCGGTAGCGGCGCCACGCGGGGCCGCTTGTGCGTTGCGCTGCGCTACTCCTTCGGCACCCAACAGTTGGTGGTGCGCGTGCTCCGCGCCACCCAACTGCCCCCCAAAGGCCCCCATGGCGGTGGCGACCCCTACGTCCGTATCCATCTCCTCCCCGACCGGAAGAGGAAGTTCCAGACCCGGGTGCAACGGCGCACGCGGGAGCCGGTCTTCGACGAGGCCTTCGCCTTCGCCGTGCCCTTCGGCGAGCTCCCGGCGCGGCGCCTCCACTTCGGCGTCTACGACTTCGAGCGCTTCGGGCGGCACGAGCTGGTGGGCAGCGTGGTGATGGGCAACCTGCTGGAGGCGGCCGAGCGCGGCGCCGACGAGCCCCTCTGGAGGGACATCGTGGAGGGAGGAGGGGTGAGGGAGATGGGGGGGAAGATGGGGGGGGTGGGGGCGTGAAGAGAGGCGATGGCATCGATGGCGGCGGCGACGGAGTCAATAGCGGCATCGAGATCGGCGGCGGCGTCAACAGTGTCATTGTCGTCATCGACAGCAGCATCAACATCAATGGCATCATCAACAGCTTCATCAACATCAATGGCATCATCATCCTCAACAGCGTCATCATCATCGACAACATCATCAACATCAATGGCATCATCATCATCAACAGTGTCATTGTTGTCATCGACAGCAGCATCAACATCAATGGCATCATCATCCTCAACAGCGTCATCATCATCGACAGCAGCATCAACATCAATGGCATCATCATCATCAACAGCGTCATCGTCATCATCGACAGCATCATCAACAGCTTCATCAACATCAATGGCATCATCAACATCAATAGCATCATCATCATCGACAGCGTCATCAACAGCTTCATCAACATCAATGGCATCATCATCCTCAACAGCGTCATCATCATCGACAGCAGCATCAACATCAATGGCATCATCATCATCAACAGCGTCATCATCATCATCGACAGCATCATCAACAGCTTCATCAACATCAATGGCATCAACATCAATAGCATCATCATCATCGACAGCGTCATCAACAGCTTCATCAACATCAATGGCATCATCATCCTCAACAGTGTCATCATCATCGACAGCAGCATCAACATCAATGGCATCATCAACAGCGTCATCATCATCATCGACAGCATCATCAACAGCTTCATCAACATCAATGGCATCATCAACATCAATAGCATCATCATCATCGACAGCGTCATCAACAGCTTCATCAACATCAATGGCATCATCATCCTCAACAGTGTCATCATCATCGACAGCAGCATCAACATCAATGGCATCATCATCATCAACAGTGTCATTGTCATCATTGACAGCATCATCATCATCAACAGCATCATCGTCATCATCAACAACATCAACAGCTTCATCAACATCAATGGCATCATCATCATCATCAACAGCGTCATTGTCATCATTGACAGCATCATCAACATCAATAGCATCATCAACAGCTTCATCAACATCAATGGCATCATCATCCTCAACAGCGTCATCATCAACAGCATCATCAACAGCTTCATCAACATCAATGGCATCATCATCCTCAACAGCGTCATCATCGACAGCATCATCAACATCAATGGCATCATCATCATCATCGACAGTGTCATCATCATCATTGACAGTATCATCAACATCAATAGCATCATCATCATCGACAGCATCATCAACAGCTTCATCAACATCAATGGCAACATCATCATCAACAGCGTCGTCATCATCGACAGCATCATCAACATCAATTGCATCATCATCATCATCATCGACAGCATCATCAACATCAATAGCACCATCATCGTCATCATCGACAGCATCATCAACATCAATAGTACCATCATCATCAACAGCGTCATCGTCGTCATCGACAGCATCACCAACATCAATGGCATCATCATCATCAACAGCATCATCGTCATCGTCAACAGCATCATCATCATCATCATCATCATCATCATCATCGACAGCTTCATGAACATCAATGGCATCACCATCATCAACAGCGTCATCATCATCGACAGCATCATCAACATCAACAGCATCATCATCATCAACAGCGTCATCAGTATCAATGGCTTCATCATCAACAGCATCATCACCATCAACGTCATCAACAGCTTCATCATCATCAACAGCATCATCATCATCAGTGTCATCAGCACCATCGTCAACGGCTTCATGCATCTACATCTTCATCAATGGCATCATCATCATCAACGTCATCAGTGCCATCATCAATGGCGTCATCAACGACATCATCATCATCATCAATGTCATCAACGGCATCATCATCCTCATCAATGGCGTCATCAACGACATCATCATCATCATCAATGTCATCAACGCCGTCATCAACGGCATCATCATCCTCATCAATGTCATCAGCACCATCATCAACGGCGTCATCAACGACATCATCATCATCCTCAATGTCATCAGCACCATCATCAACGGCTTCATCAACGACATCATCGTCATCATCAATGTCATCAACGCCGTCATCAACGGCATCATCAATGACATCATCGTCATCATCAATGTCATCAACGGCATCATCAACGACATCATCATCATCATCAATGTCATCAACGCCGTCATCGACATCATCAATGACATCATCATCATCATCAGTGTCATCAACGCCGTTATCAACGACATTATCAATGACATCATCATCATCAGTGTCATCAACGCCGTCATCAACGGCATCATCATCGACATCATCATCAATGTCATCAACGCAGTCATCAACGACATCATCATCATCATCAATGTCATCAACGCCGTCATCAACGGCATCATCAATGACATCATCGTCATCATCAATGTCATCAACGCAGTCATCAACGGCATCATCAATGACATCATCATCATCATCAATGTCATCAACGCTGTCATCAATGGCATCATCAATGACATCATCGTCATCATCAATGTCATCAACGCAGTCATCAACGGCATCATCAATGACATCATCATCATCATCAATGTCATCAACGCTGTCATCAATGGCATCATCAATGACATCATCATCATCATCAATGTCATCAACGCTGTCATCAACGGCATCATCAACGACATCATCATCAATGTCATCAACGCCGTCATCGACATCATCAATGACATCATCATCATCATCAATGTCATCAACGCCGTCATCAACGGCATCATCAATGACATCATCGTCATCATCATCAATGACATCATCATCATCATCCCCAGCTCCTTCATCATCGTCTTCATCCCCAGCTCCCCCGATGCCTTCTCCAAGGTCTTCGTCAACGTCTTCGCCAACAGCTTCCTCTGCTCCTCAACCTCACCCACACCCCACACCCCATACAACCCACACCCCATATACCCCATATCCCATATACCCCACACCCCATACACCCCATACCCCACACCCCGTACACCCCATACCCCATAACCAATACACCCCATACCCCATATACCCCATATACCCCACACCCCATACACCCCATGCCCCACATACCCCATACACCCCATACCCCATACACCCCACATCTCATACCCCATATACCCCACACCCCATATCTCCTATACCCCATACACCCCATACCCCATACACCCCATACACCATACCCAATACACCCCACACCCCATACCCCATATACCCCACACCCCATATCCCCTATACCCCATACACCCCATACCCAATACACTCCACACCCCATACCCCATATACCCCACATCTCATACCCCATATACCCCACACTCCATCTCCCCTATACCCCATACACCCCATACCCCATACACCCCATACCCCATACCCAATACACCCCACACCCCATACACCCCACATCTCATACCCCATATACCCCACACCCCATATCTCCTATACCCCATACACCCCATACCCAATACACCCCACACCCCATACCCCATATACCCCACATCTCATACCCCATATACCCCACACCCCATATCCCCTATACCCCATACCCCATACCCAATACACCCCACACCCCATACCCCATACACCCCACATCTCATACCCCATATACCCCACACCCCATATCCCCTATACCCCATACACCCCATACCCCATACCCCATACACCCCATACCCCATACACCCCATACCCCATACTCAATACACCCCATACCCCACATACCCCACACCCCTCACCCCATAACCCCCACCCCCCCCCCACATCCCCTCTCTCCCCATTGCCAGGAGAAGGCCGACCTGGGCGAGCTCAACTTCTCCCTGTGCTACCTCCCCACGGCCGGGCGCCTCACGGTCACCATCATCCGCGCCGCCAACCTGCGCGCCATGGACCTCACCGGCCTCTCGGGTGCGCTGTGGGGCGGCTGTGGGGCGGCTATGGGGTGGGTGTGGGGTGGGTGTGGGGCGGCTATGGGGTGGGTGTGGGGCGGCTATGGGGTGGGTGTGGGGCGGCTGTGGGGTGGGTGTGGGGTGGGTGTGGGGCGGGAGTGGGGTGGGTGTGGGGTGGGTGTGGGGAGGCTGTGGGGTGGGTGTGGGGAGGCTGTGGGGCGGCTGTGGGGCGGTTATGGGGCGGCTGTGGGGCGGTTATGGGGCGGCTGTGGGGCGGCTCTGGGGAGGCTGTGGGGCGGGTGTGGGGCGGCCGTGGGGCGGCCGTGGGGAGGCTGTGGGGAGGGTGTGGGGCGGCTGTGGGGCAGCTGTGGGGAGGCTATGGGGAGGCTGTGGGGCAGGTGTGGGGCGGCTATGGGGTGGCTGTGGGGCGGCTGTGGGGAGGCTGTGGGGTGGCTGTGGGGTGGCTGTGGGGCGGCTGTGGGGAGGCTGTGGGGCAAAGGGGGGGTGGTTTTGGGGCAGCTGGGGGGTGGTTGTGGGGCAGCCGGGGCGTGGTTGTGGGGCTCCCAGGGGGCGGCTGTGGGGCGGCTATGGGGCAGGCGGGGGGTGGTTGTGGGGCAGCCAGGGGGTGGTTGTGGGGCAGCTGGGGCGTGGTTGTGGGGCAGATGGAGGTGGTTGTGAGGCAGCTGGGGGGTGGTTGTGGGGCGGTTGTGGGGTGGGCTTGGGGGTGGTCTTAGGGCTCCATGGGGTGTTTGTGGGCTTCTATGGGTCTTGATGGGCTCTATGGGTCTCTATGGCCCCCTATGGCTCCCTATTTGTCCCAATGGCCCCCTATGGCTCCCAATGGCTCCCTATGGGTCCCAATGACTCCCAATGGCCCCCTATGGGTCCCTATGGCTCCCAATGGCCCCCTATGGCTCCCTATGGCTCCCAATGGCTCCCAATGGCTCCCAATGGCTCCCTATGTGTCCCAATGGCTCCCTATGGCTCCCTATGGGTCCCTATGGTTCCCAAAGGCTCCCTATGTGTCCCTATGCCTCCCTATGGGTCCCAGTGTGTCCCTATGGCTCTCTATGTGTCCCAATGGCTCCCAATGGCTCCCAATGACTCCCAATGGCTCCCTATGGCTGCCAATGGCTCCCTATGGGTCCCAATGGCTCTCTATGGGTCTCAATGGCTCCCTATGGGTCCCAAAGGCTCCCAATGGCTCCCTATGGGTCCCAATGGGTCCCAATGGGTCTCTATGGGTCTCAATGGCTCCCTATGGCTCCCTATGGGTCCCAATGGCTCCCTATGGCTCCCAATGGGTCCCAATGGCTCCCTATGGGTCCCAATGTGTCCCAATGTGTCCCAATGACTCCCAATGGCTCCCAATGACTCCCAATGGCTCCCTATGGGTCCCTATGGGTCCCAATGGGTCCCAATGGGTCCCTATGGGTCCCAATGGCTCCCAATGGCTCCCTATGGGTCCCTATGGGTCCCAATGGCTCCCAATGGCCCCCAATGACTCCCAATGGCTCCCAATGGGTCCCTATGGGTCCCTATGGGTCCCAATTGGTCCCAATGGCTCCCAATGGCTCCCAATGGCCCCCAATGACTCCCAATGGCTCCCTATGGGTCCCTATGGGTCCCTATGGGTCCCAATGGCTCCCAATGGCTCTCTATGGGTCCCAATGGCTCCCAATGGCTCTCTATGGGTCTCTATGGGTCCCAATGGCTCCCTATGGCTCCCAATGGGTCCCAATGGCTCCCAATGACTCCCAATGGGTCCCAATGGCTCCCTATGGGTCCCAATGGCTCCCAATGGCTCCCTATGGGTCCCAATGGCTCCCAATGACTCCCAATGGGTCCCAATGGCTCCCTATGGCTCCCAATGGCTCCCAGTGGCTCCCTATGGGTCCCAATGGCTCCCAATGACTCCCAATGGGTCCCAATGGCTCCCTATGGCTCCCAATGGCTCCCAGTGGCTCCCTATGGGTCCCAATGGCTCCCAATGGCCCCCTATGGCTCCCTATGGGTCCCAATGGCTCCCAATGGCTCCCAATGGCTCCCTATGGGTCCCAATGGCTTCCTATGGCTCCCTATGGGTCCCAATGGCTCCCTATGGCTCCCAATGGCTCCCAATGACTCCCAATGGCTCCCTATGGGTCCCAATGGGTCCCTATGGGTCCCAATGGCTCCCTATGGCTCCCTATGGGTCCCAATGGCTCCCTATGGGTCCCAATGGCTCCCTATGGGTCCCAATGGCTCCCAATGGCTCCCTATGGGTCCCAATGGGTCTCTATGGGTCTCAATGGCTCCCTATGGCTCCCTATGGGTCCCAATGGCTCCCTATGGCTCCCAATGGGTCCCAATGGCTCCCTATGGCTCCCTATGGGTCCCAATGACTCCCAATGGCCCCCTATGGCTCCCAATGGCTCCCTATGGGTCCCTATGGCTCCCAATGGCTCCCAATGGCTCCCAATGACTCCCAATGGCTCCCAATGGCTCCCTATGGGTCCCAATGGGTCCCAATTGGTCCCAATGGCTCCCAATGGCCCCCTATGGCTCCCTATGGGTCCCAATGGGTCCCAATGGGTCCCTATGGGTCCCAATGGCTCCCTATGGCTCCCTATGGGTCCCAATGGCTCCCTATGGGTCCCAATGGGTCTCTATGGGTCTCAATGGCTCCCTATGGGTCCCAATGGCTCCCTATGGGTCCCAATGGCTCCCAATGGGTCCCAATGACTCCCAATGGCTCCCTATGGGTCCCTATGGGTCCCAATGGCTCCCAATGGCTCCCTATGTGTCCCAATGGCTCCCTATGGGTCCCAATGACTCCCAATGGCTCCCTATGGCTCCCTATGGGTCCCAATGTGTCCCAATGACTCCCAATGGCTCCCAATGACTCCCAATGGCTCCCTATGGGTCCCAATGTGTCCCAATGACTCCCAATGGCTCCCAATGACTCCCAATGGCTCCCTATGGGTCCCAATGGGTCCCAATTGGTCCCAATGGCTCCCAATGGCTCCCAATGGCCCCCTATGGGTCCCAATGGCTCCCAATGACTCCCAATGGCTCCCTATGGGTCCCAATGGGTCCCAATGGCTCCCTATGGGTCCCTATGGGTCCCTATGGGTCCCAATGGCTCCCTATGGGTCCCTATGGGTCCCAATGGCTCCCTATGGGTCCCAATGGCTCCCAATGGCCCCCTATGGGTCCCAATGGCTCCCTATGGGTCCCTATGGGTCCCAATGGGTCCCTATGGGTCCCAATGGCTCCCAATGGCTCCCAATGGCTCCCTATGGCTCCCAATGGCCCCCTATGGGTCCCAATGGCTCCCTATGGCTCCCAATGGGTCCCTATGGGTCCCAATGGCTCCCAATGGCTCCCTATGGGTCCCAATGGCTCCCAATGACTCCCAATGGCCCCCAATGACTCCCAATGGCTCCCTATGGGTCCCAATGGCTCCCTATGGCTCCCAATGACTCCCAATGGCTCCCTATGGGTCCCAATGGCTCCCTATGGGTCCCTATGGGTCCCTATGGGTCTCTCTGCCCCCAGACCCCTACGTGAAGGCGTCGCTGATGGCCGAGGGCCGGCGGCTCAAGAAGCGGAAGACGTCGATCAAGAGGAACACCCTGAACCCCAGCTTCAACGAGGCGCTCGTCTTCGACGTGGCCCACGACAGCGTGCACCACGTCAGCATCACCCTCGCCGTGCTCGACTACGACTGGTGGGGAGCTGGGGGGCGCTATGGGGGGTGGTTATGGGGTGCTATGGGGGGTTATGGGGGGTGGTTATGGGGCGCTATGGGGGGGTTATGGGGCGCTATGGGGGGTGGTTATGGGGTGCTATGGGGTGGTTATGGGGGGTTATGGGGTGGTTATGGGGCGCTATGGGGGGGTTATGGGGCGCTATGGGGGGTGGTTATGGGGTGCTATGGGGTGGTTATGGGGTGCTATGGGGGTGGTTATGGGGCGCTATGGGGTGGTTATGGGGTGCTATGGGGGGTGGTTATGGGGTGCTATGGGGTGGTTATGGGGTGCTATGGGGGGTGGTTATGGGGCGCTATGGAGGGTGGTTATGGGGTGCTATGGGGGGTGGTTATGGGGTGCTATGGGGTGGTTATGGGGTGCTATGGGGGGTGGTTATGGGGCGCTATGGAGGGTGGTTATGGGGCGCTATGGGGTGGTTATGGGGCGCTATGGGGGTGGTTATCGGGCGCTGTGGGGCACGCTAGGGGGCGCGCTATGGGGGTTGGTTATGGGGCGCTGTGGGGCGCTATGGGGGGTGGTTATGGGGTGGTTGAGGGAGGTGGTTATGGGGCGCTATGGGGGGTTATGGGGGGTGGTTATGGGGTGCTATGGGGGGGTGGTTATGGGGCGCTATGGGGGGATTATGGAGTGCTATCGGGCGCGCTAGGGGGCGCGCTGGGGGGGTGGTTATGGGGCGCTATGGGGCGCTATGGGGGGTGGTTATGGGGTGCTATGGGGGGGTTATGGGGTGGTTGGGGGAGGTGGTTATGGGGCACGCTGTGGGGCACTATGGGGGGGTTGTGGGGTGGTTGGGGGAGGTTATGGGGCGCTATGGGGGGTTATGGGGCGCTATGGGGGGTTATGGGGTGCTATGGGGGGTGGTTATGGGGTGCTATGGGGGGTGGTTATGGGGCGCTATGGGGGGGTGGTTATGGGGTGCTATGGGGTGGTTATGGGGCGCTATGGGGGGGTTATGGGGTGCTATGGGGGGTGGTTATGGGGCGCTAGGGGGCGCGCTAGGGGGCGCTATAGGGGGCTTATGGGGTGGTTGGGGGGGTTATGGGGTGCTATGGGGGGGTTATGGGGTGGTTGGGGGGGGTTATGGGGTGCTATGGGGGGGTTATGGGGTTGTTGGGGGGGGTTATGGGGCGCTATGGGGGGTTATGGGGTTGTTGGGGGTGGTTATGGGGCGCTGTGGGGCGAGCCAGGGCGCGCTAGGGGGCGCTATGGGGGGGGTGCTCTGTGGCGCTATGGGGATGCTCTCTGGGTCTCTCTGGGTCTCTCTGGGTCTCTCTGGGTCTCCATGGGTCTCTATGGGTCTCTCTGGGTCTCTATGGGTCTCTATGGGTCTCTCTGGGTCTCTCTGGGTCTCTATGGGTCTCTCTGGGTCTCTCTGGGTCTCTATGGGTCTCTCTGGGTCCCTATGTGTCTCTATGTGTCTCTATGTGTCCCTATGTGTCTCTATGGGTCTCTCTGGGTCTCTATGGGTCTCTATGGGTCTCTATGGGTCTCTATGGGTCTCTCTGGGTCTCTATGGGTCTCTATGGGTCTCTATGGGTCTCTATGGGTCTCTCTGGGTCTCTCTGGGTCTCTATGGGTCTCTATGGGTCTCTATGGGTCTCTATGGGTCTCTATGGGTCTCTCTGGGTCTCTATGGGTCTCTATGGGTCGCTATGGGTCTCTCTGGGTCTCTATGGCTCGCTGTGGGTCTGAGGCGGCGCCGCTGTGGGTCCCAGCATAGGGCACAATGAGGTGATCGGGCTGTGCCGCGTGGGCAGCGACGCCGAGGGCCCCGGCCGCGAGCACTGGGCCCGGATGCTGCAGAACCCGCGGCAGCCGGTGGAGCATTGGCACACGCTGGTGGAGGTGAGCACCCATGGGTGACACAGCACCCATAGGGGACACAGCACCCATGGGTGACACAGCACCCATAGGGGACACAGCACCCATAGGGGACACAGCACCCATGGGTGACACAGCACCCATAGGGGACACAGCACCCATGGGTGACACAGCACCCATAGGGGACACAGCACCCATGGGTGACACAGCACCCATAGGGGACACAGCACCCATGGGTGACACAGCACCCATAGGGGACACAGCACCCATAGGGGACACAGCACCCATGGGTGACACAGCACCCATAGGGGACACAGCACCCATGGGTGACACAGCACCCATAGGGGACACAGCACCCATGGGTGACACAGCACCCATAGGGGACACAGCACCCATGGGGGACACAGCACCCATAGGGGACACAGCACCCATGGGTGACACAGCACCCATAGGGGACACAGCACCCATGGGTGACACAGCACCCATAGGGGACACAGCACCCATGGGTGACACAGCACCCATAGGGGACACAGCACCCATAGGGGACACAGCACCCATGGGTGACACAGCACCCATAGGGGACACAGCACCCATAGGGGACACAGCACCCATGGGTGACACAGCACCCATAGGGGACACAGCACCCATAGGTGACACAGCACCCATGGGTGACACAGCACCCATGGGGGACACAGCACCCATAGGGGACACAGCACCCATAGGGGACACAGCACCCATGGGGGACACAGCACCCATAGGGGATACAGCACCCATGGGTGACACAGCACCCATAGGGGACACAGCACCCATGGGGGACACAGCACCCATAGGGGACACAGCACCCATGGGTGACACAGCACCCATAGGGGATACAGCACCCATAGGGGACACAGCACCCATGGGTGACACAGCACCCATAGGGGACACAGCACCCATAGGGGACACAGCACCCATGGGTGACACAGCACCCATAGGGGATACAGCACCCATGGGTGACACAGCACCCATAGGGGACACAGCACCCATAGGGGACACAGCACCCATGGGTGACACAGCACCCATAGGGGACACAGCACCCATAGGGGATACAGCACCCATGGGTGACACAGCACCCATGGGGGACACAGCACCCATGGGGGACACAGCACCCATAGGGGATACAGCACCCATAGGGGACACAGCACCCATAGGGGACACAGCACCCGTAGGGGACACAGCACCCATAGGGGACACAGCACCCATGGGTGACACAGCACCCATAGGGGACACAGCACCCATGGGGGACACAGCACCCATAGGGGACACAGCACCCATGGGTGACACAGCACCCATAGGGGACACAGCACCCATGGGTGACACAGCACCCATAGGGGACACAGCACCCATAGGGGACACAGCACCCATGGGTGACACAGCACCCATAGGGGACACAGCACCCATGGGTGACACAGCACCCATAGGGGATACAGCACCCATGGGTGACACAGCACCCATAGGGGACACAGCACCCATGGGTGACACAGCACCCATAGGGGACACAGCACCCATAGGGGACACAGCACCCATGGGGGACACAGCACCCATAGGAGACACAGCACCCATGGGTGACACAGCACCCATAGGGGACACAGCACCCATGGGGGACACAGCACCCATGGGGGACATAGGGGACACAGCACCCATGGGGGACATATGGGGGACAGCACCCATAGGGGACACAGCACCCATGGGTGCCATAGGGGGCAATAGGGGACACAGCACCCATAGGGGGCAATGGCACCCATAGGGGACAATGGCACCCATAGGGGGCAGCGGCACCCATAGGGAACAATGGCACCCATAGGGGACAATGGCACCCATAGGGGGCAGTGGCGCCCATAGGGATCCCCAGCACCCATAGGGGGCAGTGGCACCCATAGGGATCCCCAGCACCCATAGGGGGCAATGGCACCCATAGGGATCCCCAGCACCCATAGGGGCAGTGGCACCCATGGGGGCAATGGCACCCATAGGGGGCAGTGGCACCCATAGGGGGCAGCGGCACCCATAGGGGGCAATGGCACCCATAGGGCGCAATGGCACCCATAGGGGACAATGGCACCCATAGGGGGCAATGGCACCCATAGGGGGCAGTGGCACCCATAGGGATCCCCAGCACCCATAAGGGGCAGTGGCACCCATAGGGATCCCCAGCACCCATAGGGGGCAGCGGCACCCATAGGGGGCAGTGGCACCCATAGGGATCCCCAGCACCCATAGGGGGCAATGGCACCCATAGGGGGCAGCGGCACCCATAGGGGGCAGTGGCACCCCTAGGGATCCCCAGCACCCATAGGAGACAATGGCACCCATAGGGCGCAATGGCACCCTTAGGGGACAATGGCACCCATAGGGGGCAATAGAGGACACAGCACCCATAAGGGGCAATAGCACCCATGGGTGCCATAGGGGCTGTGGCACCCATGGGCCCCCTGCGCCTTGGTCCCTGTGCAGGAGAAGGCGCTGGGACTGGCGAAGGGCTCCACGAGGGACAAGCATGGGGACAGGGCAGAGGCCTCCTGAACTGGTACGGACTGGTTTGAACTGGTTTGGACTGGTTTGGACTGGTTTGGACTGGTTTGGACTGGTTTGGACCGGTTTGGACTGGTTTGGGCTGGTTTGGACTGGTTTGAACTGGTTTGGACTGGTTAGGACTGGTTTGGACTGGTTTGGACTGGTTTGGACTGGTTTGAACTGGTTTGGGCTGGTTTGGACTGGTTTGGACTGGTTTGAACTGGTTTGGACTGGTTTGAACTGGTTTGGACTGGTTTGGACTGGTTTGGACTGGTTTGAACTGGTTTGGGCTGGTTTGGACTGGTTTGGGCTGGTTTGAACTGGTTTGGACTGGTTTGAACTGGTTTGGACTGGTTTGGACTGGTTTGGGCTGGTTTGGGCTGGTTTGAACTGGTTTGGACTGGTTTGAACTGGTTTGGACTGGTTTGGACTGGTTTGGACTGGTTTGGACTGGGGTGTGCTGGGGGGACTGGGAACCACTGGTCCATACTGGGGGGTCACTGGTCCATACTGGGGGGCACTGGTCCATACTGGGGGGGTCACTGGTCCATACTGGGGGGTCACTGGTCCATACTGGGGGTCACTGGTCCATACTGGGGGAGTCACTGGTCCATACTGGGGGGCACTGGTCCATACTGGGGGGCACTGGTCCATACTGGGGGGGTCACTGGTCCATACTGGGGGGCACTGGTCCATACTGGGGGTCACTGGTCCATACTGGGGGGGTCACTGGTCCATACTGGGGGGCACTGGTCCATACTGGGGGGTCACTGGTCCATACTGGGGGGCACTGGTCCATACTGGGGGGGTCACTGGTCCATACTGGGGGGCACTGGTCCATACTGGGGGGGTCACTGGTCCATACTGGGGGGCACTGGTCCATACTGGGGGGGTCACTGGTCCATACTGGGGGTCACTGGTCCATATTGGGGGGCACTGGTCCATACTGGGGGGGTCACTGGTCCATACTGGGGGTCACTGGTCCATATTGGGGGGCACTGGTCCATACTGGGGGGCACTGGTCCATACTGGGGGGCACTGGTCCATACTGGGGGGGTCACTGGTCCATATTGGGGGGCACTGGTCCATACTGGGGGGCACTGGTCCATACTGGGGGGCACTGGTCCATACTGGACCCCCCCTCACCTCTCCTATAGGCTCCAGCCCAGCCTGGGGGGGGGCCCCAACATCGAAGCCATATGGGGACCCCCCCCCCCCACTGTGACCCCCAACTCTGGGGGGGGGGGGGGAGGACCCCAAACCCCATCTGGGGCCCCCCCCATATCCATGGGGCCCCCCCCCTCAATGTGTGTCTATGGGGGTCCCCCCAATGTCTGTCTATGGGGGGATCCCCCCCCAATGGGTGTCTATGGGGGGGTCCCCCAATGTGTGTCTATGGGGGGGGACCCTTCCATTGTGTGTTAATGGGGGGATCCCCCCCCATAGGTGCCTATGGGCCCCTACAATGGGTTCCTATAGGGGGGGACCCCCCCAATGTGTGTCTATGGGGGTCCCCCTATATGTGTCTATGGGGGGCACCCCAATATCTAAGCCCCCCCCCCTTATGTGTCTCTATGGGGCCCCTCAATGTGTTTGTATTTGGGGTCCCCCCCTGTGTTCCTCCCCCCCCCACAGTGTCCTTGTCCCCCCCCCATGTGGGGCTGGGGGGGCCCCCCCAAAGCCATAAACCCCACAATAAACCCCCCCCCCCCCCCCCCCCGGAGCTGCCTGTGTGTGCCTGTGCATGGATGTGGGGTGTGGGGTGTGGGGTGTGGGGTGTGGGATATATGGGGTATGGGGTATATGGGGTGTGGGTTATGGGGTATGGGATATGGGGTGTGGGGTATGGGGTATGGGGTATATGGGGTATGGGATAAGGGGTGTGGGGTGTGGGGTGTATGGGGTGTGGGGTGTGGGTTATGGGGTATGTGGTATATGGGGTATGGGATAAGGGGTGTGGGGTGTGGGATATGGGGTGTGGGGTATGGGGTATGGGGTATATGGGGTATGGGATATGAGATATGGGGTATGGGGTTTGGGATATGGGGTATGAGGTATGGGATATGGGGTGTGGGGTATGGGATATGGGGTGTGGGGTATGGGGTATGCGGTATATGGGGTATGGGATAAGGGTGTGGGGTGTATGGGGTA
>NW_026893144.1:27500-30000 GCF_033815535.1 Pezoporus flaviventris | reverse complement strand
GCTTGCTCTGAGCTGACAAGTAGCACAGCGATTAGAGCACGAACGTCTGGCCTCTGCTCCCAGAGCCGAAGAGCCAGGAGGGAAAGCATGTGCTGGGCATCTTCAGCACACAGTCAGCTTTGCAACGGTGTCACCATCATTGCTGTCGCTCCTCGCTTTCATACTTAAAAGTCCATTTGAGTGCAACCTCTCCGAAGCTTGTTCTCGGCTGCCCAGGGGCAGAACGATTAGTGCACGAACGTCTGGCTTCTGCTCCCAGATCCGAAGAGCCAGGAGGGAAAGCATGTGCTGGGCATCTTCAGCACACAGTCAGCTTTGCAACGGTGTCACCATCATTGCTGTCGCTCCTCGCTTTCATACCTAAAGGTCCATTTGAATGCACCCTCTTCGGAGCTTGCTCTCGGCTGCCCAGCTGCACAGTGAGTAGAGCACGAACAGTTGCCGTCTGCTCCCACAATCGAAGAGCCAGGAGGGAAAGCTGGTGAAAGCTTAGGGTTAGGGTTAGGGTTAGGGTTAGGGTTAGGGTTAGGGGTTAGGGGTTAGGGTTAGGGTTAGGGTTAGGGTTAGGGTTAGGGGTTAGGGTTAGGCTTAGGGTTATGGTTAGGTTTAGGGTTAGGGTTAGGGTTAGGGGTAGGGTTAGGGGTTAGGGTTAGGGTTAGGGTTAGGGTTAGGGGTTAGGGTTAGGCTTAGGGTTATGGTTAGGTTTAGGGTTAGGGTTAGGGTTAGGGTTAGGGTTAGGGTTGCCGTCTGCTCCCACAGTCGAAGAGCCAGGAGGGAAAGCATGTGCGGGGCATCTTTAGCACACAGTCAGCTTTGCAATGCTGTCACCATTATTGCTGTCACTCCTCGGTTTCATACCTAAAAGTACATTTGAATGCAACCTCTCCAAAGCTGCTTCTCAGCTGCCCAGAAGCTCAGCGATTAGTGCACGAACGTCTGGCCTCTGCTCCCAGCGCCGAAGAGCCAGGAGGGAAAGCATGTGCTGGGCATCTTCAGCACACAGTCAGCTTTGCAACGGTGTCACCATCATTGCTGTCGTTCCTCAGTGTCATACCTAAAGGTCCATTTGAATGCACCCTCTTCGGAGCTTGCTCTCGGCTGCCCAGCAGCACAGTGAGTAGAGCACGAACAGTTGCCGTCTGCTCCCACAATCGAAGAGCCAGGAGGGAAAGCTGGTGCTCTGAATCTTCTGCACACAGTCAGCTTTGCAACAGTGCCTCCATCATTGCTGTCGCTCCTCACTTTCATACCGAGAAGTTCATTTGAATCCAACTTCTCTGCTCGTTGCTCTTGGCTGCCCAGCAGCACAGTCAGTAGAGCACGAACGTCTGGCCTCTGCTCTCAGAGCCGAAGAGCCAGGAGGGAAAGCATGTGCTGGGCATCTTCAGCACACAGTCAGCTTTGCAACGGTGTCACCATCATTGCTGTCGCTCCTCGCTTTCATACCGAAAGGTCCATTTGAAAGCGCCCTCTTCGGAGCTTGCTCTCGGCTGCCCAGCAGCACAGTGAGTAGAGCACGAACGGTTGCCGTCTGCTCCCACAGTCGAAGAGCCAGGAGGGAAAGCATGTGCTGGGCATCTTCAGCACACAGTCAGCTTTGCAACGGTGTCACCATCATTGCTGTCGCTCCTCAGTGTCATACCTAAAGGTCCATTTGAATGCACCCTCTTCAGAGCTTGCTCTCGGCTGCCCAGCAGCACAGTGAGTAGAGCACGAACAGTTGCCGTCTGCTCCCACAATCGAAGAGCCAGGAGGGAAAGCTGGTGCTCTGAATCTTCTGCACACAGTCAGCTTTGCAACAGTGCCTCCATCATTGCTGTCGCTCCTCACTTTCATACCGAGAAGTTCATTTGAATCCAACTTCTCTGCTCGTTGCTCTTGGCTGCCCAGCAGCACAGTCAGTAGAGCACGAACGTCTGGCCTCTGCTCTCAGAGCCGAAGAGCCAGGAGGGAAAGCATGTGCTGGGCATCTTCAGCACACAGTCAGCTTTGCAACGGTGTCACCATCATTGCTGTCGCTCCTCGCTTTCATACCTAAAGGTCCATTTGAATGCACCCTCTTCGGAGCTTGCTCTCGGCTGCCCAGCAGCACAGTGAGTAGAGCACGAACGGTTGCCGTCTGCTCCCACAGTCGAAGAGCCAGGAGGGAAAGCATGTGCTGGGCATCTTCAGCACACAGTTAGCTTTGCAACGGTGTCACCATCATTGCTGTCGCTCCTCGCTTTCATACCTAAAAGTCCACTCGAATGCAACCTCTACGGAGCTTGCTCTGAGCTGACAAGTAGCACAGCGATTAGAGCACGAACGTCTGGCCTCTGCTCCCAGAGCCGAAGAGCCAGGAGGGAAAGCATGTGCTGGGCATCTTCAGCACACAGTCAGCTTTGCAACGGTGTCACCATCATTGCTGTCGCTCCTCGCTTTCATACTTAAAAGTCCATTTGAGTGCAACCTCTCCGAAGCTTGTTCTCGGCTGCCCAGGGGCAGAACGATTAGTGCACGA
>NW_026893142.1:42500-45000 GCF_033815535.1 Pezoporus flaviventris | reverse complement strand
CTCCCAGCGCCGAAGAGCCAGGAGGGAAAGCATGTGCTGGGCATCTTCAGCACACAGTCAGCTTTGCAACGGTGTCACCATCATTGCTGTCGCTCCTCGCTTTCATACCGAAAGGTCCATTTGAAAGCGCCCTCTTCGGAGCTTGCTCTCGGCTGCCCAGCAGCACAGTGAGTAGAGCACGAACGGTTGCCGTCTGCTCCCACAGTCGAAGAGCCAGGAGGGAAAGCATGTGCTGGGCATCTTCAGCACACAGTCAGCTTTGCAACGGTGTCACCATCATTGCTGTCGCTCCTCAGTGTCTACCTAAAGGTCCATTTGAATGCACCCTCTTCAGAGCTTGCTCTCGGCTGCCCAGCAGCACAGTGAGTAGAGCACGAACGGTTGCCGTCTGCTCCCACAGTCGAAGAGCCAGGAGGGAAAGCATGTGCTGGGCATCTTCAGCACACAGTCAGCTTTGCAACGGTGTCACCATCATTGCTGTCGCTCCTCGCTTTCATACCTAAAGGTCCATTTGAATGCACCCTCTTCGGAGCTTGCTCTCGGCTGCCCCAGCAGCACAGTGAGTAGAGCACGAACGGTTGCCGTCTGCTCCCACAGTCGAAGAGCCAGGAGGGAAAGCATGTGCTGGGCATCTTCAGCACACAGTTAGCTTTGCAACGGTGTCACCATCATTGCTGTCGCTCCTCGCTTTCATACCTAAAAGTCCACTCGAATGCAACCTCTACGGAGCTTGCTCTGAGCTGCCAAGTAGCACAGCGATTAGAGCACGAACGTCTGGCCTCTGCTCCCAGAGCCGAAGAGCCAGGAGGGAAAGCATGTGCTGGGCATCTTCAGCACACAGTCAGCTTTGCAACGGTGTCACCATCATTGCTGTCGCTCCTCGCTTTCATACTTAAAAGTCCATTTGAATGCAACCTCTCCGAAGCTTGTTCTCGGCTGCCCAGGGGCAGAACGATTAGTGCACGAACGTCCGGCTTCTGCTCCCAGATCCGAAGAGCCAGGAGGGAAAGCATGTGCTGGGCATCTTCAGCACACAGTCAGCTTTGCAACGGTGTCACCATCATTGCTGTCGCTCCTCGCTTTCATACCTAAAGGTCCATTTGAATGCACCCTCTTCGGAGCTTGCCTCTCGGCTGCCCAGCTGCACAGTGAGTAGAGCACGAACAGTTGCCGTCTGCTCCCACAATCGAAGAGCCAGGAGGGAAAGCTGGTGAAAGCTTAGGGTTAGGGTTAGGGTTAGGGTTAGGGTTAGGGTTAGGGGTTAGGGTTAGGTTAGGGTTAGGGGGGTGGTAGGGTTGGGTTAGGGTTAGGGTTAGGGTTAGGGTTGCCGTCTGCTCCCACAGTCGAAGAGCCAGGAGGGAAAGCATGTGCGGGGCATCTTCAGCACACAGTCAGCTTTGCAATGCTGTCACCATTATTGCTGTCACTCCTCGGTTTCATACCTAAAAGTACATTTGAATGCAACCTCTCCAAAGCTGCTTCTCAGCTGCCCAGAAGCTCAGCGATTAGTGCACGAACGTCTGGCCTCTGCTCCCAGCGCCGAAGAGCCAGGAGGGAAAGCATGTGCTGGGCATCTTCAGCACACAGTCAGCTTTGCAACGGTGTCACCATCATTGCTGTCGCTCCTCGCTTTCATACCGAAAGGTCCATTTGAAAGCGCCCTCTTCGGAGCTTGCTCTCGGCTGCCCAGCAGCACAGTGAGTAGAGCACGAACGGTTGCCGTCTGCTCCCACAGTCGAAGAGCCAGGAGGGAAAGCATGTGCTGGGCATCTTCAGCACACAGTCAGCTTTGCAACGGTGTCACCATCATTGCTGTCGCTCCTCAGTGTCATACCTAAAGGTCCATTTGAATGCACCCTCTTCGAGCTTGCTCTCGGCTGCCCAGCAGCACAGTGAGTAGAGCATGAACGGTTGCCGTCTGCTCCCACAGTCGAAGAGCCAGGAGGGAAAGCAGTGCTGGGCATCTTCAGCACACAGTCAGCTTTGCAACGGTGTCACCATCATTGCTGTCGCTCCTCGCTTTCATACCTAAAGGTCCATTTGAATGCACCCTCTTCGGAGCTTGCTCTCGGCTGCCCAGCAGCACAGTGAGTAGAGCACGAACGGTTGCCGTCTGCTCCCACAGTCGAAGAGCCAGGAGGGAAAGCATGTGCTGGGCATCTTCAGCACACAGTTAGCTTTGCAACGGTGTCACCATCATTGCTGTCGCTCCTCGCTTTCATACCTAAAAGTCCACTCGAATGCAACCTCTATGGAGCTTGCTCTGAGCTGCCAAGTAGCACAGCGATTAGAGCACGAACATCTGGCCTCTGCTCCCAGAGCCGAAGAGCCAGGAGGGAAAGCATGTGCTGGGCATCTTCAGCACACAGTCAGCTTTGCAACGGTGTCACCATCATTGCTGTCGCTCCTCGCTTTCATACTTAAAAGTCCATTTGAATGCAACCTCTCCGAAGCTTGTTCTCGGCTGCCCAGGGGCAGAACGATTAGTGCACGAACGTCT